>NW_026611587.1:367500-437491 GCF_029633865.1 Lampris incognitus | reverse complement strand
CTCACACTCCCCCTCGCAACCCTGGGTGGCTTCTGGATCCAGGCCGGAGGAGGAGCCCATGCAGTTGGGTCGGTCACGGCTCCCGCTGGAGGTTAGGGAGCAGAGGATGCGTGGCCACCTCTGCCTCTACTGCGGGAGGTCGGGCCACTACATCAAGGCCTGCCCGACTCGCCCAAAAAGGCCCGGCTCACTAGTGAGGGGTGTCCTAGTGAGCCTGACGACCCTTCCTCAGCCCCAGCCCAAGAAGGAGCACAACCACCTTTTTCCGGTCACTCTCACCTGGGGTAACGACTCACTGTCTGTTGGTGCACTCCTGGATTCGGGGGCGGACGAGTGTTTGATGGACATCTCGCTGGCCCGGCAGGCCGGCATTCCACTCGTCCCCCTAGACACACCCCTCACAGCCCAAGCCCTAGATGGTCGTTCACTTGGTAAGATCACACATAGCACTGCTTCCCTCACCCTCACCCTTTCGGGTAATCACGTGGAAGCTATCCGTTTCTTGGTTTTGCACGCCCCCACAGCGCCCCTGGTGTTAGGAAGACCGTGGTTGGAACGGCACGATCCCTACATCTCTTGGTCTACTGGGCGGATTTTGGGTTGGAGCGTTGCGTGTCATGCCAACTGCCTTCGCTCCGCCCACTCCCCGTCCAGCGGCCTCAGACCCGTGCCTCCTCCCACGGATCTCACTGGTGTTCCTCCCATTTATCACGATTTAGCCCCTGTATTTATTTAGTAAAGACAGTGCAACCCAGCCACTGAGGATGCACAAGCCAGTGCATCCTTAGTGCCGGTCCCAAGCCCGGACAAATGGGGAGGGTTGCGTCAGGAAGGGCATCCGGCGTAAAATCTTTGCCAAATCAAATATGCGGATCATAAATAAGACTTACATACCGGATCGGTCGAGGCCCGGGTTACCAACGACCGCCACCGGTACTGTTAACCAGCAGGGTGTCGGTGGAAACTATGCTACTGTTGGGCGAAGGAGAAGGAGAGGAGGAAAGCATGTCCAGAGGCAGCTAGAGAGGAGGAAGGGTAGGCATGTGGAGGTGAGAGTTGGAACTTTGAATGTTGGCACTATGACTGGTAAAGGGAGAGAGCTGGCTGACATGATGGAAAGAAGAAAGGTAGGCATACTGTGTGTGCAAGAGACCAGGTGGAAGGGGAGTAAGGCCAGGAGTATCGGAGGTGGGTTCAAACTCTTCTACCATGGTGTGAATGGGAGGAGAAATGGGGTAGGGGTAATTCTGAAGGAAGAGTATGTCAAGAGCGTGCTGGAGGTGAAGAGAGTGTCAGACAGAGTGATGAGTATGAAGCTGGAAATTGAAGGTTTATTGCTGAATGTTATCAGCGTATATGCCCCGCAAGTTGGGTGTGAGATGGATGAAAAAGAAGAATTCTGGAATGAGTTGGACGACATGGTGGAGAGGGTACCCAAGGAGGAGAGAGTGGTGATTGGAGCGGACTTCAATGGACATGTTGGTGAAGGGAACAGAGGTGATGAGGAGGTGATGGGAAAGTATGGAGTCAAGAAGAGAAATGTGGAAGGACAGATGGTGGTCGATTTTGCGAAAAGGATGGAAATGGCTGTGGTGAATACATATTTCAAGAAGAGGGAGGAACACAGGGTGACGTACAAGAGTGGAGGGAAGTGCACACAGGTGGACTATATCTTATGTAGAAGGCACCATCTAAAAGGGATTGGAGACTGCAAGGTGGTGACAGGGGAGAGCGTAGCCAGGCAGCATCGGATGGTGGTCTGTAGGATGACTTTGGAGACCAAGAAGAGGAAGCGAGTGAAGACACAGCCGAAGATCAAATGGTGGAAGTTGAAGAAGGAAGACTGTTGTGTGGAGTTCAGGCAGGAGTTAAGACAGGCACTGGGTGGTAGTGAAGAGTTGCCAGATGGCTGGAAAACCACTGCAGAAAGAGTGAGGGAGACAGCTAGGAAGGTACTTGGTGTGTCATCAGGACAGAGAAAGGAAGACAAGGAGACTTGGTGGTGGGATGAGGAAGTACAGCAAATTATACAGAGGAAAAGGTTGGCAAAGAAGAAGTGGGATAGTCAGAGAGATGAAGAAAGTAGACAGGAGTACAAGGAGATGCAGCGTAAAGCAAAGAGAGAGGTGGCAAAGGCAAAGGAAAAGGCGTATGGTGAGTTGTATGACAGATTAGACACTAAGGAAGGAGAAAAGGACTTGTACCGATTGGCTAGACAGAGGGACCAAGCTGCAAAGGATGTGCAGCAAGTTAGGGCGATCAAGGATAGAGATGGAAATGTGCTGACAAGCGAGGAGAGTGTGCTAAGAAGGTGGAAGGAATACTTTGAGGGGCTGATGAATGAAGAAAATGAGAGAGAGAGAAGGTTGGATGATGTAGGGATAGTGAATCAGGAAGTTCAGCGGATTAGCAAGGAGGAAGTGAGGGCAGCTATGAAGAGGATGAAGAATGGAAAGGCAGTTGGTCCTGATGACATACCTGTGGAGGCATGGAGATGTTTAGGAGAGATGGCAGTGGACTTTCTAACTAGATTGTTTAACACAATCCTGGAAAGTGAGAGGATGCCTGAGGAGTGGAGAAGAAGCATACTGGTACCGATTTTCAAGAACAAGGGCGATGTGCAGAACTGTAACAACTACAGAGGTATAAAGTTGATCAGCCACAGCATGAAGATTTGGGAAAGAGTAATAGAAGCTAGGTTAAGAGGAGAGGTGACGATCAGCGAGCAGCAGTATGGTTTCATGCCACGAAAGAGCACCACAGATGCGATGTTTGCTTTGAGAATGTTGATTGAGAAGTATAGAGAAGGCCAGAAAGAGTTGCATTGTGTCTTTGTAGATTTAGAGAAAGCTTATGACAGAGTACCGAGAGAGGAGGTGTGGTATTGTATGAGGAAGTCAGGAGTTGCAGAGAAGTATGTAGGAGTGGTGCAGGATACGTATGAGGGAAGTGTGACAATGGTGAGGTGTGCGGTTGGAATGACGGATGGGTTCAAGGTGGAGGTGGGATTACATCAAGGATCGGCTCTTAGCCCTTTCTTGTTTGCAATGGTGATGGACAGGTTGACGGACAAGATCAGGCAGGAGTCTCCATGGACGATGATGTTCGCGGATGACATTGTGATCTGTAGTGAGAGTAGGGTGCAGGTTGAGGAGAGCCTGGAGAGGTGGAGGTATGCACTAGAGAGAAGAGGAATGAAAGTCAGTAGGAGCAAGACGGAATACCTATGCGTGAATGAGAGAGAGGACAGTGGAATGGTCAGGATGCAAGGAGTGGAGGTGACAAAGACATCTGAGTTTAAATACTTGGGGTCAACTGTCCAAAGTAACGGGGAGTGCAGTAGAGAGGTGAAAAAGAGAGTGCAGGCAGGTTGGAGTGGGTGGAGAAGTGTGTCAGGAGTGATTTGCGACAGAAGGGTACCAGCAAGAGTTAAAGGGAAAGTTTACAAGATGGTTGTGAGACCAGCTATGTTATATGGTTTGGAGACAGTGGCACTGACGAAAAGACAGGAGGCGGAGCTGGAGGTGGCAGAGTTGAAGATGCTAAGATTTTCACTGGGAGTAACGAAGAAGGACAGGATTAGGAACGATTATATTAGAGGGACCGCTCAGGTTGGACGGTTTGGAGACAAAGCAAGAGAGGCAAGATTGAGATGGCTTGGACATGTGTGGAGGAGAGATGCTGAGTATATTGGGAGAAGGATGCTGAATATGGAGCTGCCAGGGAAGAGGAGAAGAGGAAGGCCAAAGAGGAGGTTTATGGATGTGGTGAGGGAAGACATGCAGGTGGCTGGTGTGACAGAGGAAGACGCAGAAGACAGGAAGAAATGGAAACGAATGATCCGCTGTGGCGACCCCTAACGGGAGCAGCCGAAAGTAGTAGTAGATTTAGTAAAGACAGTGCACTTTCCCTCCCCCCTCACCGTCCCTATGATTGTGCCATTGATCTCTTTCCCGGGGCCGCCCTTCCCACCGGTCGGTTGCATAACATCTCCGTCCCGGAGAAGGAGGCTATGCGCAATTATATCACAGAGTCCCTGGCCTCAGGAATCATAAGGCCCTCGTCTTCCCCGGTGGCAGCGGACTTCTTTTTTGTGGCAAAGAAGGAGGGCAGCCTGAGGCCTTACATAGATTATCGAATGCTACATAACATCACGGTGAAAAATAAATATCCACTCCCCCTTATGAGTTCCACGTTCGAGCTACTCACTCACGCCACGGTGTTCACGAAGCTGGACCTGCGCAGCGCATACCACCTGGTGCGCATCCGGGAAGGGGATGAATGGAAGACGGCCTTCAACACCCACCTAAGGCATTTCGAATACCTCGTTATGCCCTTCGGCCTCACCAACGCCCCGGCCGTCTTCCAGGCGTTGGTCAACGACGTGCTCCGGGACATGCTGAACACGTTCGCGGTGGTGTACCTGGATGACATCCTCGTGTTCTCCAGGACTGAGGAGGAACACCACCAGCATGTCCGCCTGGTCCTCCAACGGCTGCTGGAGAACAGGCTCTTCGTGAAAGCCGAGAAGTGCGTGTTCCACTCCGCCTCCGTGGAGTTCCTTGGCCACATCGTGGAGAAGGGGCTCGTCCGCACTGACCCCAGGAAGACCCGAGCGGTGGAGGAGTGGGCACGGCCCACTAACAGGACGCAACTCCAGCGCTTCCTGGGGTTTGCAAACTTCTACCGGCGCTTCATCAGGGGGTTCAGCCGTGTGGCCGCCCCCCTCACTGCACTCACCTCCAACCTCCGCCCCTTCTCCTGGACCACGGAGGCAGAAGCCGCCTTTTGGCCCTGAAGAGGCTGTTCACAACGGCTCCGGTGCTCGCCCACCCGGACCCGTGCAGGCAGTTCATCGTGGAGGTGGACGCATCGGACACGGGCATCGGAGCCGTCCTCTCCCAGCGGTCGGAGGAGGACCAGAAGATCCACCCGTGCGCCTTCTTCTCCCGGCGTTTCAGTCCTGCGGAGAAGAATTACGACATCGGCAACAGGGAGTTGCTGGCCGTCCACGCCGCCCTAGAGGAGTGGAGACACTGGCTGGAGGGAGCAGGGCAGCCGTTCATCGTATGGTCCGATCACAAGAACCTGACCTACGTGCGGACGGCTAAGAGGCTCAACCCCAGGCAGGCGCGCTGGGCTCTCTTCTTCAGCCGGTTCGACTTCACCCTCACCTACCGCCCGGGCACCAAGAACGTCAGGGCAGACGCCCTCTCCCGTCTGTTTCCCGAGGGGTCCCCTGACGCCCCAGACACCATCCTTCCCCCGGCCCGGGTGGTGGGTGTCGTCACCTGGGCCATCGGTGGTGAGAAGGGCCCAGCGCGCCCAACCCGACCCACGCAATGGACCCCGGAACCGGCTATTTGTGCCTCCCTGTGTCCGGCCCCAGGTGCTGGAGTGGGGCCACTCCAGCCATCTTGCTTGCCACCCCGGTGTCTACCGAACGGCGGCCTTCATCCGCAGGGGTTTCTGGTGGCCCACCATGGAGGCAGACACCAGAGAATTCGTGGCAGCCTGCACCACCTGCGCCCGCAGCAAGGCTCTCCATCGCCCTCCAGCAGGTCTCCTGCGCCCCCTTCCTGTCCCCGGCCGACCTTGGTCCCACATTGCCTTGGACTTTGTAACTGGCCTCCCCGTGTCGCAAGGCAATGACACCATTCTGACCATTGTCGACCGGTTTTCCAAGGCCGTCCCCTTTGTTGCCCTCACCAAACTCCCCTCTGCAGCCGAGACGGCGGACCTTCTCGTCTCCCACTTCGTCCGACCCCATGGGATTCCCCTGGACATTGTCTCTGACCGTGGTCCCCAGTTCACTTCGAAGGTATGGCAGGCCTTCTGTAAGGGGATTGGGGCCACGGTCAGCCTCTCCTCCGGGTATCACCCCCAGACCAATGGGCAGGCAGAGCGGGCCAATCAAGCCCTGGAGGCGGCTTTGCGTTGGGTTACCACCAGCAACCCCGCCTCCTGGAGCAAGTACCTGCCCTGGGTGGAGTACTCGTTCAACTCCATGGAGAGTTCGGCTACCGGTTTGTCCCCCTTCGAGTGTTCTCTTGGCTATCAACCTCCTCTGTTCCCCCATCAGGAGTTGGAGGTGGCGGTCCCGTCCACGAAGGCCCATCTCGTTTGGAAGACCGCCCGGGCCGCTCTGTTGCGAGCTACAGAGCGGGCCCGGCGCAGCGCCAACCGGCAGAGAGTGCCGGCTCCAGCTTATCGACCTGGCCAGAAGGTATGGCTCCTGGCCCGGGACCTGCCCTTCCCTACCATCAACCGGAAGCTGGCTCCCCGCTACGTCGGTCCCTACACCATCGACCGCATCGTCAACCCTTCGGCGGTGCGTCTCCATCTCCCTACCTCACTCAAGATCCATCCCGTCTTCCATGTCTCGCGCCTCAAACCGGTAGCCACCAGCCCCCTGTCTCCCCCTGTCCAAGCTCCTCCACCCCCCAGGATCCTCGACGGTGGTGACATGGTCTGGGATGTCGACCAGCTGCTCGCCGTACGCCGCCGGGGGCGTGGGTACCAATACCTGGTGGACTGGGTTGGCTATGGGCCCGAGGACCGCAGCTGGGTTCCCCGGTCCTACCTGGCCGACCCCGCACTCCTGGAGGAGTTCTATCGGGCCCACCCCAACGCCATCGGACGGTCGCCCGGTGTCTCCCGTAGGAGGGGGGGTCCTGTTGTGGTTACACTGCCCCGAGCTGCCTCCCCGGCACGTTCAAGCCACTCCCCCAGCTCGGACGTGCCGGAAACATCCCGAGCGCTGCACTGCACCAGGTGTTTGCCATCATCCATCAGGCACACCTGTGGCAATCAGGCAGCCTTCTACAAGAAGCCTCCCAGAACGTCTCTCTGTGCTTCGACGTACTGAACCCTGCGGTAAAGTTCTGACAAGCCCTCCAGCGTTCCTTGCATTCTGTTTATTCCCCAGTGTCTTATCTTCGTGTCTCTGTTTCCTCCCAAGACTCTCCCTCCGCGATTTCCACGGCTCCCCGCGTCTCCCTCGTCCCCAGCGACCTTCACGTTTTCTCCCCGGACCTCTCCTGCGATCTCCCCCCTTGTCCCTCTATCTGGAACCCTCCTTTCGGACTCGACTTCCCGGATCTCGGACCTGGACTTTCTCGGACAACCCCTCTTGGATCACGGACTGGACTTTCTTGCCAGGTGCACGCACATTTTTTCAACACCTCCTGGTCATTTACATACCGCACCACACATAGGCTAAAAACACTCACGCATAGTTATACACGTAAACCACGGGACACCACACATAGTTTATTCACACATCCCACTAACAGAACGCCTTTTTCACCATACATTTCCCTCCAACAATAAAATGACCGGGCGGCATCTCGGTGGCCTTCTAAGGCTCGTAAAAATCAAATTAACAATCAAAAAAAAAAGCCAACATTAGTCCAACTCACCGAACAGCGGGCGACGTAGTTCTGCCGGACTCCGTCGAAAAGAGAGAATGGAGCTCCGCCTCTAAATATAAACTGGGAAATATGACACCACCTCCGGTAGATGGCACGCTCTCCGGAAAAGGCGGCCCCCCACGCCGTTGTCACGGGAAACGTGACGCGACATCCGGCAAACGAGCGCCCTCCCCATAGACGGAAAAAAACAGAAAGGGGGAGAAAAAAAGAAAAAAAAAAGAAAAAAAGGGACAGTGTGTTTTTTCCAGAGACGGGTTAGGGTTACAGTTACAGGACCGTGTGTCCGAGGAAAGTGACGTGTTGTTGACAAAATTGGAGTTTGGAGAGACTAGCTTGGTGACCTTCTTGGGCCAGATGGCGTAAGAGAGAGACCGAGTCACGGCTGCACTGCGTTGTGGTGGGGGCACAAAGCAGGAGGTCGTCGACGTACTGCCATAGGGTTGAGCCGCGCGTCAGCGTAAGTGTGCTAAGGCTGTCTCGAAGCGCCGCGTTGTAGATCGTGGGGCTTTCACAATAGCCCTGACACAGCCTTGTCCATGTGTAAGGCCGACCGTCAAATAGGAACGCAAACCAGAACAGGGACGCTGAAGAAAGCGTTGGCAGGGTCCACAACGGTATACCGCCGTGCAGAAGGGGGAACCTGAGACATAAGGGTGTAGGGATTGGGGACGCAGGGCGTGCGGGCCCTGACAGCTGCATTTACTGCCTGAAGGTCTTGAACGAACCTCCATTCAGTGGGCTGTCCGGGTGGGCGTATCTTCTTCACGGGGAAGATGGGAGTGGAAACCGGGGAGGTGGGGCAAGGGACAATTATGCCCTTGACACGCAAGGCATTGAATACAGGGCAGATGCCATTAACCGCTTCCGGTTTCAAAGGGTACTGAGGTTGGTGGGGACGGAAGTCGGATTTCGGGGTAATGATGACGGGCTCACAATTACGTATGAGACCTACATCCTATTTCCCGTCAGCCCAAAGATGGGAGGGGATGTTGTGAAACTGCGGAGCAAGTGCAGTGTGTGTGTGTGTGTATGGGCCTCAGTCACTGATGGTGAGGGGGCGGAAAGAGCCAACATTCGTGGCGTCACCGCAACGGTGGCGCTGACGTCTACCCGGTATAATTTTAGTGAGGGGTACCAGTCGCGGGAAGAGTCGGCGGGAAGCCAATCTGACGCCAGAGAAGCTTGTCGCGCGAGTGGACCCGTATCTGTCCACTGGGAACCCCGTGGTTTTACCAAGGAGACGTGCGGGACCGAGTCATCAACCGAAAACAACGCAGTTTGGTCGGTGTCTAATGTACACGTGACATGAGCGGTGCAGTGTAGGTTGTCCGTTGTCATGTAGGTCGATGCGTCCCCTGTTGTGGTGTGTGAGCAAGGGAGCAGAGCCACTGTGTGTATTGGGAGGCGGTAGGAGCCCACATGTAGACCCGTAGAGGGAGGGCGGGGTTATGTGTATGCAAAAAAATATTCGCTGCTGGTAACGAAGTGATGTACAGCCCTGATGAGGTGGAAACAACAGAGATGCCCAGTTGGATCATGCCATCTCTATCCAACAATTTAAATGGGCAGTTATCAGAAATTAAAACAGGCAATTTTGTTGATGAGCTGTCATCCAGGCAAACAAGCGCACAGGAACGGATAATGGCTCCGTGACACACGTACCACTCGCAACAGTGGAGAGGACCGTTTGGCCGCTCCGTGTTAACCGTGGCCGGCCGATAGGCGGTTCTCACCACCGTTCGTGTGGCTCCCGTGTCTAACAAGAAAGGCAGCTCAGCATTTGCAAGACGCAAGGTTATCATTGGCAGTTTTCGGAAAGCTAGCTCATGAGATACATACTGTCCAACTGGGGAAGCTAACAGCAAAGCAGAGTCTTCATTGCAAATCAGTGTATTTGGTTGTGTCTGTGCATTCATACGACCTGATGTGGCAGCAGATGTGTCCAGGACCCCCACCTCCTCCTCCCGTGTCGCCTGTCAGTCCGAACCCCGGTATGAGCCTCCCCGTGGGGCCCACTGGTTGTGAGGTCCGTTGCTCCATCCTCAGCCTCTTCCGCGCCTTTGGTTGATGCCCTTGACGGAGTGGACAGTCTTCAGCCCAGTGACCGGGCTGGCCACATGTGAAGCAGCAGTCGTCACCCGGTTGGGGGCCGCTGGGCTGGGCGTGTTGTCACGGGTTCTGACATCGTGAACGGTCCCCGGGTCTGTCCTGTTGCACAGGTTAGTAGGGTGAAGGAAGCCGCTGCGGCACCATGGAGGAGAGAGAGAGAGGTGCGATGTTTGTCCTGAGCCTGACTTGCCTTCTGTTCTTCTTCCTTTTTCTGCATTTGATCGTGGGCATGATCAGCATGTCTCAGCAAGTCTTCCAGTCGTCTCTTTCCGTATCCTACGCAGTGTGTTTCTATGGCTTTCCTAACTCCGTCCTGCAGGCCGACCAGGAAATGTTTGCAGAGGTGAGTGTTGTGGTTACACCGCCCCGAGCTGCCTCCCCGGCACGTTCAAGCCACTCCCCCAGCTCGGACGTGCCGGAAACATCCCAGCGCTCGGCTCGCGCTCTGAGGAGACGAGCGCTGCACTGCACCAGGTGTTTGCCATCATCCATCAGGCACACCTGTGGAAATCAGGCAGCCTTCTACAAGAAGCCTCCCAGAACGTCTCTCTGTGCTTCGACGTACTGAACCCTGAGGTAAAGTTCTGACAAGCCCTCCAGCGTTCCTTGCATTCTGTTTATTCCCCAGTGTCTTATCTTCGTGTCTCTGTTTCCTCCCAAGACTCTCCCTCCGCGATTTCCGCATCTCCCTCGTCCCCAGCGACCTTCACGTTTTCTCCCCGGACCTCTCCTGCGATCTCCCCCCTTGTCCCTCTATCTGGACCCCTCCCTTCGGACTCGACTTCCCGGATCTCGGACCTGGACTTTCTCGGACAACCCCTCTTGGATCACGGACTGGACTTTCTTGCCAGGTGCACGCACATTTTTTCAACACCTCCTGGTCATTTACATACCACACCACACATAGGCTAAAAACACTCACGCATAGTTATACACGCAAACCACGGGACACCACACATAGTTTATTCACACATCCCACTAACAGAACGCCTTTTTCACCATACATTTCCCTCCCACAATAAAACCCCCCTTTGTAGATTTAGAAGTCATCTCGTGTCTGTCTGTCTTGGGTTTCGCCACACGGGTCAGGTTCTGGTGCGCGAGCACAACAGAACGTCGGAGCCATTATGGACCCAGGCAAACCCAAGGAGCGGACGGTCCCTGTGACGCCCCAGAGCCCCGTCCCCCTAGAGGCAGTAGTAAGAAGTCACAGTTGCCAACTTGCCTCTCTCCGCTCAGAGCTTACTACTGCCTTCACCCGTGTCACCGGAGAGGTCAGCGATCTTCAGTCCGGCTCCCAGGCCGCGACGAGCGCGTTAGATGCCCTCACCGCGCAGATCCCTGCACTCTCCACAGCGGTCTCCAGGATGAGTGACCACCCTGCCCTGGCCTCGGTCTCTGCCCCCAGCTCGGCCTTCTGTTTCCCCGTTCCTGGTCCCGACGTTCCCCCTCCTCCGAGTCAACCCCCACTGGACCCCTGGTGCGAGCCTAACCTCCCCTGCCCGAAGGCCTTCGGTGGGGAGTTCGAGCTGTGCAGGGGTTTCCTTGGTCAGTGTGAGCTCCTGTTCAAACACCAGCCAGCCAGGTATAGGACAGGAGAGACCAAGGCAGCCCTTGTCATGTCCCTCCTCACCGGCAAAGCCCTCAGCTGGGCCATAGCGGCGGTAGGCCATACCGAGCAGCTCGCCTCGGACTATTGTGCCTTCCGCCGCGAGTTCAATCTGGTGTTCGACCACCCAGCTGACGGGCAGGACGCTGCCGGCCGCCTCCATTCCATCCAACAGGGAGCCAGGTCGGTGGCAGATTATTCTTGGAGGTAAGGATACTCGCGGCAGACAGTGGGTGGGATGACACTGCGCTCAAGTGCGCGTACAGGAGGGGGCTGAGCGACCCCATCAAAGATCTCATCGTTCGGGACCGCCCTGCCTTCTTCAACGAGCTCGTCACCCTCGCCCTCCAGATGGACGAACGGCTGCAGGAGCGGCGCCAGGAACGCGCCCCTCGCGCTGGCCCCTCCCATAGACCAACCCCCGTCCGTTCTACCGGTGCCTTCCCTGGGTCAGCGTCCCGTGGGCTCTCTCCACCCTCACACTCCCCCTCGCAACCCTGGGTGGCTTCTGGATCCAGGCCGGAGGAGGAGCCCATGCAGTTGGGTCGGTCACGGCTCCCGCTGGAGGTTAGGGAGCAGAGGATGCGTGGCCACCTCTGCCTCTACTGCGGGAGGTCGGGCCACTACATCAAGGCCTGCCCGACTCGCCCAAAAAGGCCCGGCTCACTAGTGAGGGGTGTGCTAGTGAGCCTGACGACCCTTCCTCAGCCCCAGCCCAAGAAGGAGCACAACCACCTTTTTCCGGTCACTCTCACCTGGGGTAACGACTCACTGTCTGTTGGTGCACTCCTGGATTCGGGGGCGGACGAGTTTTTGATGGACATCTCGCTGGCCCGGCAGGCCGGCATTCCAGTCGTCCCCCTAGACACACCCCTCACAGCCCAAGCCCTAGATGGTCGTTCACTTGGTAAGATCACAAATAGCACTGCTTCCCTCACCCTCACCCTTTCGGGTAATCACGTGGAAGCTATCCGTTTCTTGGTTTTGCACGCCCCCACAGCGCCCCTGGTGTTAGGAAGACCGTGGTTGGAACGGCACGATCCCTACATCTCTTGGTCTACTGGGCGGATTTTGGGTTGGAGCGTTGCGTGTCATGCCAACTGCCTTCGCTCCGCCCACTCCCCGTCCAGCGGCCTCAGACCCGTGCCTCCTCCCACGGATCTCACTGGTGTTCCTCCCATTTATCACGATTTAGCCCCTGTATTTATTTAGTAAAGACAGTGCACTTTCCCTCCCCCCTCACCGTCCCTATGATTGTGCCATAGATCTCTTTCCCGGGGCCGCCCTTCCCACCGGTCGGTTGCATAACCTCTCCGTCCCGGAGAAGGAGGCTATGCGCAATTATATCACAGAGTCCCTGGCCTCAGGAATCATAAGGCCCTCGTCTTCCCCGGTGGCAGCGGACTTCTTTTTTGTGGCAAAGAAGGAGGGCAGCCTGAGGCCTTACATAGATTATCGAATGCTACATAACATCACGGTGAAAAATACATATCCACTCCCCCTTATGAGTTCCACGTTCGAGCCACTCACTCACGCCACGGTGTTCACGAAGCTGGACCTGCGCAGCGCGTACCACCTGGTGCGCATCCGGGAAGGGGATGAATGGAAGACGGCCTTCAACACCCACCTAAGGCATTTCGAATACCTCGTTATGCCCTTCGGCCTCACCAACGCCCCGGCCGTCTTCCAGGCGTTGGTCAACGACGTGCTCCGGGACATGCTGAACACGTTCGCGGTGGTGTACCTGGATGACATCCTCGTGTTCTCCAGGACTGAGAAGGAACACCACCAGCATGTCCGCCTGGTCCTCCAACGGCTGCTGGAGAACAGGCTCTTCGTGAAAGCCGAGAAGTGCGTGTTCCACTCCGCCTCCGTGGAGTTCCTTGGCCACATCGTGGAGAAGGGGCTCGTCCGCACTGACCCCAGGAAGACCCGAGCGGTGGAGGAGTGGGCACGGCCCACTAACAGGACGCAACTCCAGCGCTTCCTGGGGTTTGCAAACTTCTACCGGCGCTTCATCAGGGGGTTCAGCCGTGTGGCCGCCCCCCTCACTGCACTCACCTCCAACCTCCGCCCCTTCTCCTGGACCACGGAGGCAGAAGCCGCCTTTTGGCCCTGAAGAGGCTGTTCACAACGGCTCCGGTGCTCGCCCACCCGGACCCGTGCAGGCAGTTCATCGTGGAGGTGGACGCATCGGACACGGGCATCGGAGCCGTCCTCTCCCAGCGGTCGGAGGAGGACCAGAAGATCCACCCGTGCGCCTTCTTCTCCCGGCGTTTCAGTCCTGCGGAGAAGAATTACGACATCGGCAACAGGGAGTTGCTGGCCGTCCACGCCGCCCTAGAGGAGTGGAGACACTGGCTGGAGGGAGCAGGGCAGCCGTTCATCGTATGGTCCGATCACAAGAACCTGACCTACGTGCGGACGGCTAAGAGGCTCAACCCCAGGCAGGCGCGCTGGGCTCTCTTCTTCAGCCGGTTCGACTTCACCCTCACCTACCGCCCGGGCACCAATAACGTCAGGGCAGACGCCCTCTCCCGTCTGTTTCCCGAGGGGTCCCATGACGCCCCAGACACCATCCTTCCCCCGGACCGGGTGGTGGGTGTCGTCACCTGGGCCATCGAATCGGTGGTGAGAAGGGCCCGGCGCGCCCAGCCCGACCCAGGCAATGGACCCCGGAACCGGCTATTTGTGCCTCCCTGTGTCCGGCCCCAGGTGCTGGAGTGGGGCCACTCCAGCCATCTTGCCTGCCACCCCGGTCTCTACTGAACGGCGGCCTTCATCCGCAGGGGTTTCTGGTGGCCCACCATGGAGGCAGACACCAGAGAGTTCGTGGCAGCCTGCACCACCTGCGCCCGCAGCAAGGCTCTCCATCGCCCTCCAGCAGGTCTCCTGCGCCCCCTTCCTGTCCCCGGCCGACCTTGGTCTCACATTGCAATGGACTTTGTAACTGGCCTCCCCGTGTCGCAAGGCAATGACACCATTCTGACCATTGTCGACCGGTTTTCCAAGGCCGTCCACTTTGTTGCCCTCACCAAACTCCCCTCTGCAGCCGAGACGGCGGACCTTCTCGTCTCCCACTTCGTCCGACCCCATGGGATTCCCCTGGACATTGTCTCTGACCGTGGTCCCCAGTTCACTTCGAAGGTATGGCAGGCCTTCTGTAAGGGGATTGGGGCCACGGTCAGCCTCTCCTCCGGGTATCACCCCCAGACCAATGGGCAGGCAGAGCGGATCAATCAAGCCCTGGAGGCGGCTTTGCGTTGTGTTACCACCATCAACCCCGCCTCCTGGAGCAAGTACCTGCCCTGGGTGGAGTACTCGCTCAACTCCATGGAGAGTTCGGCTACCGGTTTGTCCCCCTTCGAGTGTTCTCTTGGCTATCAACCTCCTCTGTTCCCCCATCAGGAGTTGGAGGTGGCGGTCCCGTCCACGAGGGCCCATCTCCGCCGATGTCGGCGCGTTTTGAAGACCGCCCGGGCCGCTCTGTTGCGAGCTACAGAGCGGGCCCGGCGCAGCGCCAACCGGCGGAGAGTGCCGGCTCCAGCTTATCGACCTGGCCAGAAGGTATGGCTCCTGGCCCGGGACCTGCCCTTCCCTACCCTCAACCGGAAGCTGGCTCCCCGCTACGTCGGTCCCTACACCATCGACCGCATCGTCAACCCTTCGGCGGTGCGTCTCCATCTCCCTACCTCACTCAAGATCCATCCCGTCTCCATGTCTCGCGCCTCAAACCGGTAGCCACCAGCCCCCTGTCTCCCCCTGTCCAAGCTCCTCCACCCCCCAGGGTCCTCGACGGTGGTGACATGGTCTGGGATGTCGACCAGCTGCTCGCCGTACGCAGCTGGGGGCGTGGGTACCAATACCTGGTGGACTGGGTTGGCTATGGGCCCGAGGACCGCAGCCTGGTTCCCCGGTCCTACCTGGCCGACCCCGCACTCCTGGAGGAGTTCTATCGGGCCCACCCCAACGCCATCGGACGGTCGCCCGGTGTCTCCCGTAGGAGGGGGGGTCCTGTTGTGGTGACACCGCCCCGAGCTGCCTCCCCGGCACGTTCAAGCCACTCCCCCAGCTCGGACGTGCCGGAAACATCCGAGCGCTCGGCTCGCGCTCTGAGGAGACGAGCGCTGCACTGCACCAGGTGTTTGCCATCATCCATCAGGCACACCTGTGGCAATCAGGCAGCCTTCTACAAGAAGCCTCCCAGAACGTCTCTCTGTGCTTCGACGTACTGAACCCTGCGGTAAAGTTCTGACAAGCCCTCCAGTGTTCCTTGCATTCTGTTTATTCCCCAGTGTCTTATCTTCGTGTCTCTGTTTCCTCCCAAGACTCTCCCTCCGCGATTTCCACGGCTCCCCGCGTCTCCCTCGTCCCCAGCGACCTTCACGTTTTCTCCCCGGACCTCTCCTGCGATCTCCCCCCTTGTCCCTCTATCTGGACCCCTCCCTTCCGACTCGACTTCCCGGATCTCGGACCTGGACTTTCTCGGACAACCCCTCTTGGATCACGGACTGGACTTTCTTGCCAGGTGCACGCACATTTTTTCAACACCTCCTGGTCATTTACATACCGCACCACACATAGGCTAAAAACACTCACGCATAGTTATACACGCAAACCACGGGACACCACACATAGTTTATTCACACATCCCACTAACAGAACGCCTTTTTCACCATACATTTCCCTCCCACAATAAAACGACCGGGCGGCATCTCGGTGGCCTTCTAAGGCTCGTAAAAATCAAATTAACAATCGAAAAAATAGCCAACATTAGTCCAACTCACCGAACAGCGGGCGACGTAGTTCTGCCGGACTCCGTCGAAAAGAGAAAATGGAGCTCCGCCTCTAAATATAAACTGGGAAATATGACACCACCTCCGGTAGATGGCACGCTCTCCGGAAAAGGCGGCCCCCCACGCCGTTGTCACGGGAAACGTGACGCGACATCCGGCAAACGCGCGCCCTCCCCACAGACGGAAAAAAACAGAAAGGGGGAGGAAAAAAAGAAAAAAAAAGAAAAAAAGGGACAGTGTGTTTTTTCCAGAGACGGGTTAGGGTTAGAGTTATAGGACCGTGTGTCCGAGGAAAGTGACGTGTTGTTGACAAAATTGGAGTTTGGAGAGACTAGCTTGGTGACCTTCTTGGGCCAGATGGCGTAAGAGAGAGACCGAGTCACGGCTGCACTGCGTTGTGGTGGGGGCACAAAGCAGGAGGTCGTCGACGTACTGCCATAGGGTTGAGCCGCGCGTCAGCGTAAATGTGCTAAGGCTGTCTCGAAGCGCCCCGTTGTAGATCGTGGGGCTTTCACAATAGCCCTGACACAGCCTTGTCCATGTGACCGTCAAATAGGAACGCAAACCAGAACAGGGACGCTGAAGAAAGCGTTGGCAAGGTCCACAACGGTAAACCGCCGTGCAGAAGGGGGAACCTGAGACATAAGGGTGTAGGGATTGGGGACGCAGGGCGTGCGAGCCCTGACAGCTGCATTTACTGCCTGAAGGTCTTGAACGAACCTCCATTCAGTGGGCTGTCCAGGTGGGCGTATCTTCTTCACGGGGAAGATGGGAATGGAAACCGGGTAGGTGGGGCAAGGGACAATTATGCCCTTGACACGCAAGGCATTGAATACAGGGCAGATGCCATTAACCGCTTCCGGTTTCAAAGGGTACTGAGGTTGGTGGGGACGGAAGTCGGATTTCGGGGTAATGATGACGGGCTCACAATTATGTATGAGACCTACATCCTATTTCCCGTCAGCCCAAATATGGGAGGGGATGTTGTGAAGCTGCGGAGCAAGTGCAGTGTGTGTGTGTGTGTGTGTGTGTGTGTGTGTGTGTGTGTGTGTGTGTGTGTGTGTGTGTGTGTGTATGGGCCTCAGTCACTGACGGTGAGGGGGCGGAAAGAGCCAACATTCGTGGCGCCACCGTTGCGGTGACGCCACGAATGTGAGGGGGACCAGTCGTGTGAAGAGTCGGCGGGAAGCCAATCTGACGCCAGAGAAGCTTGTCGCGCGAGTGGACCCGTATCTGTCCACTGGGAACCCCGTCGTTTTACCAAGGAGACGTGCGGGACCGAGTCATCAACCGAAAACAACGCAGTTTGGTCGGTGTCTAATGTACACGTGACATGAGCGGTGCAGTGTAGGTTGTCCGCTGTCATGTAGGTCGATGCGTCCCCTGTTGTGGTGTGTGAGCAAGGGAGCAGAGCCACTGTGTGTATTGGGAGGCGGTAGGAGCCCACATGTAGACCCGTAGAGGGAGGGCGGGGTTATGTGTATGCAAAAAAATATTCGTTGCTGGTAACGAAGTGATGTACAGCCCTGATGAGGTGGAAACAACAGAGATGCCCAGTTGGATCATGCCATCTCTATCCAGCAAATTAAATGGGCAGTTATCAGAAATTAAAACAGGCAATTTTGTTGATGAGCTGTCATCCAGGCAAACAAGCGCACAGGAACGGATAATGGCTCCGTGACACACGTACCACTCGCAACAGTGGAGAGGACCGTTTGGCCGCTCCGTGTTAACCGTGGCTGGCCGATAGGCGGTTCTCACCACCGTTCGTGTGGCTCCAGTGTCTAACAAGAAAGGCAGCCCAGCATTTGCAAGATGCAAGGTTATCATTGGCAGTTTTCGGAAAGCTAGCTCATGAGATACATAATGTCCAACTGGGGAAGCTAACAGCAAAGCAGAGTCTTCATTGCAAATCAGTGTATTTGGTTGTGTCTGTGCATTCATACGACCTGATGTGGCAGCAAATGTGTCCAGGACCCCCCCCTCCTCCTCCCATGTCGCCTGTCAGTCCGAACCCCGGTATGAGCCTCCCCGTGGGGCCCACTGGTTGTGAGGTCCGTTGCTGCTTGGGGGCCGCTGGGCTGGGCGTGTTGTCACGGGTTCTGACATCGTGAACGGTCCCCGGGTCTGTCCTGTTGCACAGGTTAGTAGGGTGAAGGAAGCCGCTGCAGCGCCATGGAGGAGAGAGAGAGAGGTGCGATGTTTGTCCTGAGCCTGCCTTGCCTTCTGTTCTTCTTCCTTTTTCTGCATTTGATCGTGGGCATGATCAGCATGTCTCAGCAAGTCTTCCAGTCGTCTCTTTCCGTATCCTACGCAGTGTGTTTCTATGGCTTTCCTAACTCCGTCCTGCAGGCCGGCCAGGAAATGTTTGCAGATGTGAGTTTCCCATTGGCCCCTCGCCGTGGACGGGGGAGAGAGAATTGGTGGCGGTTGGGGTGTTGGTGGTGGTGGTGGTGTCAGACGGGGTGTCGGTGGTGGTCCCAGGATCGGTCTCATGGCGCCGCGTTGTTGGACAGGTTGTTGGACGCACCCGGAGTCGTCAGAGGGGTGTCCCAGAGACATCGCTATGAGCTGCGGATATAAGGAAGACAAAAGGAGAGAGAGAGGCTGGCTGCCATGTGAGTATGGCGGAGGGGTGGATGTCAGAGATGGATTAGGAGAGGTGTGTGAGAACGGGTCTTTGGTTGATACGTGAGCTGTCGTATCTCTGTCTTTGTCCGAGTCGTCGCTGCGCGTCATAGTCCTCTGTAGCCTTTTTCTTTCCCTACTTTCACACTCTTTCTCCCACATTCCCAAAATTCTTTCTTGCTCTGCCATATACTCTAACCATGTTGTAGGAATCTTTTTCCTTTCTAAGACCTTCGCTTTTCCCTTTTCCATGGACTGTCGGACTTTCATTAGTTTATTCTTGCTCAAAGTTCCTTCAACAGGAAACCCATGATCCTGCATCCAGTCTAAAATATATTTTACCGAGTCTTCACCATATTTCCTTATCACTCATTATCTGATAGATCGGACCCTCCATATCTATCGGGGGCGGTTTACTGCCCTTGTTTCCCTTTTATTTTCTTTTTTTCCCCTCAAAATTCACTTGATCCTACCAAATGACCACTTCTATTAGTGCGAGACCGAGGGTGAACAGCCGCTTAATTGTCAGTGCACGACCTCATCTGGTTTCAATAGTACGCGTTTTAAATGATCATTTTATCCTTTAAAGAATTCTGCTTACCCGTGCGATGAATCTCCCAGGGTTTTGCTGAGGGATCTCAGCGACACCGACCAAACGGACCACCCGCCTCTCCCTTTCTTCTTCTCAAACCTGGTGAGGTTATTGGGAGATCGGTGACTATGTTCTTGTCCCGAGATGATCAGTCAGCCGGTTGTCCGTCTGGCGGGGCGACGTGAGATCCCGCTTCTGACACCAAATTGTTGTGGATTTTCCTTTATCCTTTTAATGGGCTCTTGCCCCAGCAACCTCTGGGGAGAATAATCATCGGAAAAATATTGAAGTAAACAGAGAATCTTTAATGCATCTGCAGATGGAGAGACATAAGGCCACACAGAGGTTCGTCTGTGAGGATATGCTCTGCCTCTGAGCTGGAGATAGTGGTTTTTTATACAACAGTCCGTCGCGTCATACACTATGTTTCCTGCGTCAACTAAGGTGTAATCTTACAAAGGAATTTAGGAAACATCTACGTTAATCACGTTCTGTGCCTCGTGAGTGTCTGTACGCCTGTTGCACTTGTCTTTTGCTGTACCTGGCCGTTCCTGGGATGCGGCAATGGGGAGGCAAGCATAGTAACAGTTGCTATGTGGCCCCATGGAAGGTACGCATGAGAACAATGGTTATGTGTGTCTGCAGTGAGTGAGAAGTTTCATACACACAGACAAGTGGAAAACTACAGAGTACATACGGAGTGCATATGGAGAACATTTTGTACTCCACATACATCACCAACATCCTGCTCAACTCTCCCCTTCTCAGCCTCCTCCTGCTCAGCTGCACCACTCTCCTCTCAGAGCCTCACCGCAGCCACATCGTCATGACACGACTGGTACGAATGCCATTGCGAGGTACTTGGTGCGCCGAGAGCTTGTGAATTCCGGTCTCATCCAGTTCAACGAGCGCCCAGAAAATTATTGGGCATGGAAGTCCTCTTTCTTCAACGCCATCGAAGGACTGAACTTAACCGCCAGCAAGGAGCTCGACCTCTTGTCAAAGTCGTTAGGAAAAGAGTTCTCAGAGCACGTTACAAGGATTCGCTATGTGCACGTCGCCGACCCTGTAGTGGGCCTACAACATGTCTGGGAACGCCTAGAAGAGTGCTCCCCTGAAGTGATCGAGAGAGCGCTCTTCGAGAGGATAGAGAACTTTCCAAAAATCTCTCAGAAAGACCCCGTAAAGTTGAGGGAACTGGGAGACCTGCTGATGGAGTTAGACTCTGCTAAGTGTGAGGGCTACCTGCCGGGGCTCTCGTACCTGGACACCGCCAGGGGTGTCAACCCGATCGTTGAGAAGCTGCCACACAGTCTACAAGAGAGGTGGATAACAAAGGGTTCCCAGTACAAAGAGCAGCACCATGCCCTCCCCCCCATTCACCTTCTTCGCAGACTTCCTCTGCAGCGAGGCACACAGAAGAAACGACCCCAGCTTTACTCTCCCTTCAGCTCCCTCGAAAACGTCCAACAAGTCCTCCACAGGGTTCTCAAAACATGAGCGATCAGAAAAGGAATCAAGACACGCCAAAACGAATGTCTCCACCCACAAGACAGAGGTCTCAACAAACCGCTCAGCTTCTCAGTCTCGCAGTTCTAGCAGCATGCCTGGCGACAAAGGGAAACAATGTCCCATCCATCAGAAGCGCCATCCTCTAAAGAAATGTCGGGGTTTTCGAAGCAAGTCTCTTGAGGAGCGCAAAGCCTTTCTGAAAGAGAATGGTGCCTGCTACAGGTGTTGCTCCTCCACAACTCACTTGGCGAAGAACTGTAAGGCAACTTTGAAGTGCAGCGAATGTGAGAGCGATGACCACATAGCGGCGCTCCACCCTGGACCTCCTCCACGGGACAAAAAAGACAAGGACCCCACCTCAGAGCATGGCGGGGAGAGTGAAGAGGAGGCGCCTCCACCAGCAGTCACCTCTAAATGCACAGCACACCCAGACAGAGCTAGTAACGTCTACATCGTCCTGGACGACCAGAGCAACAGATCTCTGGCGAGGTCTGATTTCTTCCACCTCATCCAAATCAGAGGTTCAGACTCACCGTACACCCTGCGTACATGTGCAGGAGTCACCGATACATCTGGAGGAAGAGCCACAGGGTTCTTGGCGGAGTCGTTGGATGGAAAAAACAAGTGTGCTGCTTCCAACACTCATTGAGTGCAACCATATGCCTGACGATCGGTCAGAAATCCCGACCCCAGAAGCTGCACAGCACCACAGCCACCTGAAGTCCATCGCTCGCAGAATCCCTCGCCTGGACCCTGAAGCCCAGATCCTGATACTTCTGGGACACCACATCCTTCAGGTCCACAAAGTCAGGGAGCAACGCAATGGTCCTCCCAGCGCCCCCTATGCCCAACGTCTAGACCTGGGTTGGGTGGTTATAGGGGACGTGTGCCTGGGTTCAGCCCACAAGCCAGCAGCTGTGACTTCCTATCGCACCAGCGTGCTAGAAAACGGAAGGCCATCTCTCCTCACTCTGTGCCCCAACCGTCTCCAGGTCAAGGAAAGGTTCCTCCTTACAGCATCAAACATGACACCCCAGTCCCTGATGACGACAAAGTGGGGCTTTCCATCGAAGATCGTCTGTTCCTGGAGTTCATGGACAGAGAGATGGTGATGGACGACACCAACAGCTGGGTGGCGCCTCTCCCATTCCGATCCCCTCGTCGACGGCTCCCGAACAATCGAGACCAAGCTCTCAGCAGACTTACCTCTCCCCGCCGCACCCTGGAAAGAAAGCCTAAGATGAAAGCCGACTTCGTCACACCTTCATGCAAAACATCTTTGATCACGACCAGGCTGAGTTGGCCCCACCACTACCGGAGGGAAGTGAGTGCTGGTACTTACTTATCTTCGGCGTCTACCACCCTCAAAAGCCAGACAAGATCAGGGTTGTCTTCGATTCCAGCGCTCAACATCACGGCATCTCCCTGAACGATGTGCGTGCTACTTACCGGCCCGGATCTGAACAACAGCTTGCTGGGAGTCTTGCTGCGCTCCCGAAGAGAAACAGTGGCTGTCATAGCGGACATCGAGCAGATGTTTCACAGCTTCGTCGTTCGAGAAGACAACAGAGATTTCTTGTGTTTCCTGTGGTTCAACAACAACGACCCCAACCGAGAGATTGCCGAGTATCGCATGAAAGTCCACGTATTCGGCAACTCACCATCCCCAGCTGTCGCCATCTATGGACTTCACCGAGCAGCAGAACACAGCTCCAGGGAACACGGAATGGATGCCAAGCACTTAGTGGAACGCGACTTCTACGTCGACGACCGCCTCGCTCTGGCTGGGTTGCGTCCCGAGGGGCAGCCGTGAGTAGAGGGAGGAGTCATTGGCAGCTTGACTGGAGGTGGCCACTTGCTGTGTATTTAGCATAGCAGCACACTCAGCTGCTCCCTCAACCTGTAGTGCGATGGTAATTGCTCTGGACAGCAGCAGATCGTCTTTTTCCAGCAGGAGAGTCTCACGCACCTTTGCGTTGTTGGTGTGTTCGATTAGCTGGTCGCGAACCATCTCGTCCTGAAGCGCGCCAAACTTGCATGAGCTAGCTAGCCCTCGCAAATTAGCTACGTACTGCCGCACAGACTCACCAGGCAGTTGGTGTCGCTGACGGAATATAAATCGCCGAAGGAGGGCACTCTGTGGAGCAGCGAAATGGGTGCTCATAAGTCCCACAGCTTTGTCAAAGTTTGTGACGTTCCCCAGAGTCCCGAGCACACGATGACCCTCTGCTCCTAAGCAGTGTAGCAACAGAGCCGTCTTCCTAGCCTGGCTCACGTCGTCGAGCCCTGAGGCGATGATGTAATTTTCAAAACTATGTAGCCAGCGAGTCCATGGTACCGGAGGCTCGCCAGGTAACGCCAGGAAGGGGGCAGGTGGTGGGAGAGAGATATCAGCCATCCTCGTCGCCAATATTGTATTGAGAAATCACGTCAGGACACAGCGCTGTCGCTCGACACAACCTCTACGTTGCATTCTTTATTTAGACTGACACAGCATCACAGGCAGACCCGATCAAACAACCCAGAGCCCGCAGGCATCACCAAGCGATCCCAGCACAATAGAACAGCACCAAATCAAATGCAGCACTGTCGATGTGTGCAGACATAACAAGGGGCTTACCAGCGTTTCCCATTGGAAGTAACAACCCCTTTCAGCCCGCGATTTAGCAAACACCGTTCACATGTGTCGCACCGGGCATTCATGCAGCATAAGCCTCGGTTTGTAGCTAAGAGCCGTTCACAATGTGCTGCACGAGGCCTACCTACACATGTTGCTAGTGCTAGCTAACGGTAGCTAGTACAAGAAGTGAATCTCTTGTGCTGCTTAGCTACGGGTGCTTAATAGTGACGAGCATAATCGTTCAATAAACATTAGGCTCACATGCATCGAAACTGACGATATTAAATGATTCCAAGTAGAAAATTCAACAAGCCAACTAGCTAGATAGCATTTGCCTTGGCGTGGGACTGACAAGCTAGCATAAGCTAACGTGAGCTAGTGAAAATTCGCACACATTAAAATGACATCTGGATGTAACGTTACATGTATATAGACATCTCCGATATCGTTATGCAAGCAGGTGAGCGGCTAACGTTAAACCGGAAATAAGCAAGCGAGACTGTGTGGCTAGCTAGAATTAGCAGGCCCCGTTTATAGCAGCTAGCGGCAGGTCTGTCTTCTAACGTCAGGCGTAGCCAATCGCTCGGTTGGTTGTCGGTGTGATAACGTGGCAATATTCGCTAACTTTAAAAAAAAAAATATTCGCTAACTAACGTTAGCTAGCTTATGCTAGCTAGTCGTTTCCTAGCCAGGCTAGCTAGCTATGAACGTATAAACTGCCGTGCGATAACGTTATAATTAGCTTTAATCAGTCACTTAAAAATCACACCCGAGTGTGCCAAAATGTTACAAAAACATGTCGATATTCAATGTTTACTGGGGTTTTTCGCGCTTCGGCTCACTTCTTACCGAGAAATTGGCACTTGGCACAAGTTGGCAGTGAACTTGACTTCTCCTCAGGGCTCCAAGCAGTGAAAAGAAAAATGGCATAAAATCAAGAGATTTTGAGAACCAAAGTTTGGCTACATCAGTAGTCACGTGACATACTGAATGGAAAAATAGTCTTTGGTTTTAAGTCAGTCAAATACATTGAACCAATGAGGCCCTGATTTCCATTGAATTAAAGTGATTTTAATACATATATAGACCCAAAATATCATAAATACCATTATATCGGGTCCAATCAAATAAAAAACACGCTTTAATTGAATGGCAGCATATGATCACTTTTTACTGTGTGGATGCAAACAGTGAAACTTATGTAACCCCTTTTTCACTGGCGGGTGAAGTAATACTTGGAGTAGTATTGGTCGAGGATCAATGACCACACCGGGTTATAGAACTCAGGTTTAATCGTGGCTCAGTAGGCAGACGTAATAACCATACGTGGTAGTGGTGTAACCATAATAACAGTCCGGGTAGTACATAACACCTAGTGTAGTTCCAGTGGATATACATGGCGTTATATCACTACAACCAGCTGCACTGATGTTTGCTCGGGAGCTACAGACGCCTGTGGATCTGGTCTTTGGCAAGCCGCCAAACCCACCAGTACGAGTGCCGCCGGGCCAGGACTATGTAGACGCACTACAGGACCAGATGGAGGCTCCTCATCAGCTGGCTCCAGAGAATATGGCTTCTGCAGGGGAAAGGCAGAAGAGAGCCTATGATGTACGTTGCCACCGCAAAGAGTACCAGCAGGGGGACAACGTATGGGTGTATAACCCACGGCGAACGAAGGGACGGTCCCCAAAGCTGAACAGCAACTGGGAGGGGCCCTGCCTCATTCTGAAGAGGATCTCAGAGGTCATCTATAGAGTGAAGCTCCACAGCCGCCCTCGGATAGTCATCCTTCACCAAGATCGCCTCGCACCTTACTTAGTACAGACCAGGCTACCGGGGTCCAGGGAGGGGGTAAGGACACTGCTGGATCAAAGCCAACCTCCCTGGATGTCAGCAAGGAGCTACCATTAGAGCACCTTGTTTTGGGCCAGGGAGGGGGCGGGGACACTGGGTTTACAGAGCTGCCCTCCCTGGCCAGGAATGGAAACAGCGGTGACGTCGACGGTGGGGGCTCAGACCCAGCGGATGCAGAGCCGCCCCCGTCATCCATCAGCAGCCCGCGGCAAGGAGCAGCCCGGGATGGGAGAGCTACTCGGCGGAAGAAACCCTCATGGTGGATGGACCCATCCACATGGGATTTGGGTTAGGCCAACGGGACGTTGGTCTTTCAAGGAAGGAGGCAGTGTGGCGAATTCAACTAGAGTGTTCCTGCTCCAAGTTCATTTGCATGTTACCCACGATGCAACTGAAATGTCGATGTTTTGGTTATGTTGTGGGCTATTGAACACGTTAAAAACGGGCATATCTGTTACAGATAGCGGGGATGCGGTGCAAGGTGATGGGGACGTTACGAGAGAAGTTGATTAGACAACATGCTATTTCCCACCATGAGGGTAAAGAGTAGGCAAATAGATAAGGTCGCTTCTGTGGCCAAGAAAAGGATCAAGCTGAGACCAAAACGAATTTGTGACTGTTATGACTAGCTTGGCTTGCGGTCATTAAAAGCTTGCTTGTTAACTCTGAAAGGTTTGCTGAGAAGTCCATTATTTGACCACGTCAAAATATCATCATGTTAATTTTATGTCAACCCATTTGGCCCCGTTACACTGGGAGGAGCCATTACATATGAAGCCCCTGCCCCCCCTCCCCAAAAAAAACAAACAAAAACAAAACAAAAATAAAAAATGATGTCAGTCATTTATTTGCGACTGTTGTGCGGACTGTGTGTGTTGAGCAGCGACCCCCGGTACACCCTTGTTACAGTCGTTTTTGCTGACCCGGAAGTTGTACTGTCAAGCAAGCGCCACAAACAACGCGCGCGGACAGCCTGGACACGGCAGCACTGGCACATCCTACAAGATTAATAAAGTGTGAGTATTAATCATATACGTTTTGATGCAAGCTGTGCCTTGCCCCTTTAAGGAGAGGGCTTAGTGGGTATTGTGTGTGTGTGGGGGGGGGGTGATGTAGACGCAGCCGTGTGTGTGCGTGTGTGTCTGTGTATTTTCTGTTTGTAGCCGCAGCCGCGGAGACGCTAGTTTGCCGACAGATAGGAAGGTAGCCACCGTTACCAGTGATGATTTGTATGCATCACAGGGAGAGAGGGAGGGAGGGAGGGAGGGAGGCTGCCGTGTGTTAAATGGGACTGCAGTGCAGTGCAGTGGCCGGCCCGTTCTCCACTGCAGAGTTGGTCCGGACTCTTTATGAAGTTGTTACCAGCTACGAGCCAGGCTAAGCTAAATAGACTAGCGAGACACCCACCAGAGGCTTCCAACTACGGTTCGGAGCCGCGACGCTGGAGAGGTAACAGTACTAGACGTGCTGCTGCACTAGACGTTTTGTTGTTTTGTTGTGTTAAGTTACAAGTAAAGCTGAGCGTCGCTGTGTAAGTTAGCTTTTACCTAATCAACGTTAGCCAACTTGCTAAGTAGGCTGTTGCTCTGCGTGCGCGTTTTCATTTTTGGGGTAGCATGCGGCGATAGCTTTTGTTAAAAAGCATGCTAATTTGCCCTGGGAATCAGTGGAGGCTGATGGAAGTGACCCATTTGTATCTTAACTGTCATCTTCTTCTCTCTATAGACACTGTGGGACTTGAGCAGGACCCAAACAGACCTCACCTACGATGCAGTCCCAGGTAGACCAGTATAGTATGGTCTATAATAGCAGATCATGATCCAGCTCAAGGTTATTGTAGTTCACTAAAACTGAACTAAAACCAGGTGTGAAAAGAGAAGAAAAAAAAAACATTTCAGTTCACTGAAATAAAAATAAAACTTGACTTTAGAGGAGCAAGAAGAGGAAGCGAGTGAAGGCAGAGCCGAAGATCAAATGGTGGAAGTTGAAGAAGGAAAACTGTTGTGTGGAGTTCAGGCAGGGGTTAAGACAGGCACTGGGTGGATAGTGGAGAGTTGCCGGACGGCTGGGCAACCACTGCAGAAATAGTGAGGGAGACAGCTAGGAAGGTACTTGGTGTGTCGGCAGGACAGAGGAAGGAAGACAAGGAGACTTGGTGGTGGAGTGAGGAAGTACAGCAAAGTATACAGAAGAAGAGGTTGGCAAAGAAGAAATGGGATAGTCAGAGAGATGAAGAAAGTAGACAGGAGTACAAGGAGACACAGCTTAAAGCTAAGAGAGGTGGCAAAGGCAAAAGGCGTATGGTGAGTTGTATGACAGGTTAGACACTAAGGAAGGAGAAAAGGACTTGTACCGATTGGCTAGACAGAGGGACCGAGCTGCAAAGGATGTGCAGCAGCTTAGGGTGATGAAGGATAGAGATGGAAATGTGCTGACGAGCGAAGAGAGTGTGCTGAGAAGGTGGAAGGAGTACATTGGGGGGCTGATGAATGAAGAAAATGAGAGAGAGAGAGCAGGTTGGATGATGTGGGGATAGTGAATCAGGAAGTGCAGTGGATTAGCAAGGAGGACGTGAGGGCAGCTATGAAGAGGATGAAGAGTGGCAAGGCAGCTGGTCCTGATGACATACCTGTGGAGGCATGGAGATGTTTAGGAGAGATGGCAGTGGGGTTTTTAACTAGATTGTTTAACTCAATCTTGGAAAGGGAGAGGATGCCTGAGGAGTGGAGAAGAAGCATACCGGTACCGATTTTCAAGAACCAGGGCGATGTGCAGAACTGTAGCAACTACAGAGGTATAAAGTTGATCAGCCACAGCATGAAGATTTGGGAAAGAGTAATCGAAGCTAGGTTAAGAGGAGGAGAGGTGACGATTAGCGAGCGGCAGTATGGTTTCATGCCACGAAAGAGCACCACAGATGCGATGTTTGCTTTGAGAGTGTTGATGGAGAAGTATAGAGAAGGCCAGAAGGAGCTACATTGTGTCTTTGTAGATTTAGAGAACGCATAAGCCAGGGTGCCGAGAGAGGAGATGTGGTATTGTATGAGGAAGCCGGGAGTTGCCGAGAAGTATGTAGGAGTGGTGCAGGATATGCACGTGACAGTGGCGAGGTGACAGATGGGTTCAAGGTGGAGGTGGGATTACATCAAGGATCGGCTCTGAGCCCCTTCTTGTTTGCAATGGTGATGGACAGGTTGACGGATGAGATCAGGCAGGAGTCTCCATGGACGATGATGTTCGCGGATGACATTGTGATCTGTAGCGAGAGTAGGGTGCAGGTGGAGGAGAGCCTGGAGATGTGGAGGTATGCACTGGAGAGAAGAGGAATGAAAGTCAGTAGGAGCAAGACGGAATACCTGTGTGTGAAAGAGAGGGAAGACAGTGGAATGGTCAGGAGTGGAGGTGACGAAGGCATATGACTTTAAATACTTGGGGTCAACAGTCCAAAGTAACGGGGAGTGCAGGAGAGAGGTGAAGAAGAGAGTGCAGGTAGGGCAGAGAAGAGTGTCAGGAGTGATTTGCGACAGAAGGGTGCCAGCAAGAGTTAAAGGGAAGGTTTACAAGATGGTTGTGAGACCAGCTACGTTGTATGGTTTGGAGACAGTGGCACTGACGAAAAGACAGCAGGAGGCGGAGCTGGAGGTGGCAGAGTTGAAGACGCTAAGGTTTTCACTGGGAGTGACGAAGAAGCACAGGATTAGGCACGATTATATTAGAGGGACCGCTCAAGTTGGACGGTTTGGAGACAAAGCAAGAGAGGCAAGATTGAGATGGCTTGGACATGTGTGGAGGAGAGATGCTGAGTATACTGGGAGAAGGATGCCGATTATGGAGCTGCCAGGGAAGAGAAGAAGAGGAAGGCCAAAGAGGAGGTTTATGGATGTGGTGAGGGAAGACATGCAGGTGGCTGGTGTGACAGAGGAAGACGCAGAAGACAGGAAGAAATGGAAACGGATGATCCGCTGTGGCGACCCCTAACGGGAGCAGCCGAAAGTATTAGATCTATGTCATATGTACATTATTTACAATTAGTTCATAAGTCATTCATAATTCATGTGTGATTTCGTCATTCCTAGGTTATGTGCAGCTATTTACATGCAGTTATGTAGCCTACAATTATTATTTACATGCAGTCATGTGCAGTTATTTACATATGTTATGTAGTTATGTCATAGACATGTGATAACATTTTATAATTTATGCAATGTTTATTGAAACATTCTTTCTCTGTATTGCCCCCCTATACAGTTTTACAAAAAGGTTTGAATTCTCAAAGTTCTTCAGTAAAGTTCCTCAACTTGGACTGGGACTCTGTATTTCTTTGGGATTCTTCATGTTGGCTATCTGTCCGCCTGTCTATACATGGACACAAATACGTAGGACAGAATAGGCGGTCTTCTCGTTCCCCCCCGCCATTTAAAGAAAAAAAAATGGTGTGTCTTTTTCTATCTTATCCCTCAAGGGTTAAAACCTCAACTAGGGCTTCTTGTTACCTTTCCAGGGTTCAAGTCACAACTAGGGTTACCTGGCAGAATTCGGGTTTAAGGTTAAGATTGGGGTTAAGCCAGGGGAAAGGGTACCCCCCATCCGGCCACTCGTCAGGCGCTGGCATAATAGGTGTACGTTATGTACAGTAGATTGGATGATTGTATGACCGCCTGGCCAGCAGGTGGAGCCATGGAGGCACCAATCTCAGTAATATGAGGCGCATAGATGACGTCATCATGCAGCGCAGGCGATTCTGAACGGTGGAAATAAACGAAGCACATGGTTGCATGGAGTTGAGCTCCCGAAAAATATAAGAGTTAATTAAATGCGATAAAGTGGAAACGGTTAATTTAAATGCGATAAAGTGGAAACGTTGCAGAACCAGCATCATCACAGCTCAGTACTGCACGTGTACAGCACGTGTACAGCCAGTGTATGGTCCCACAGCTGTGGTCAGCATCACGTCATTCAGCACGCTGTTGTTCAGCAAGCTGTGTGTACAGCTAGCCGTGTATCAGTCAACCAAACGACCAGCTTATGTTAGCTCATGTACAGTTTGGAAACAGCTAATGTTATCTTGTGTACAGGAGGAAATACATTGTCAACGAACATTTGTGTCATCTCGTCATTTATGGGTGGCGTTCACAACGCCGCTAAATCTCAACAATTGCGACAGATAGTAAATCTGTGTCAGTCCAAACGTTTGTAGTTCAAACGTTTACAATAGGTTAGAAATTTAAATCTGCATTCCCAAATAAATTGGAATTAACCTTGTACACTGTCCATCAAACAAGATGTTTAGATGGCGGCCACAGTCCCCCACCAACGAAAGTCGCGCGACGTTTCGGTTTTATGGAACCTTCTTCAGGCGAGGGCTTAGACTTTTCACGACCGGGCGGCATCTCGGTGGCCTTCTAAGGCTCGTAAAAATCAAATTAACAATCGAAAAAATAGCCAACATTAATCCAACTCACCGAACAGCGGGCGACGTAGCTCTGTGCCGGACTCCGACGAAAAGAGAGAATGAGGCTCCGCCTCTAAATATAAACTGGGAAATATGACACCACTTCCGGTAGATGACAAGCTCTCCGGAAAAGGCGGCCCCCCACGCCGTTGTCACGGGAAACGTGACGCGACATCCGGCAAACGAGCGCCCTTCCCATAGACGGAAAAAAACAGAAAGGGGGAGAAAAAAAGAAAAAAGGGGACAGGGTTATTTTTCCAGAGACGGGTTAGGGTTATAGGACCGTGTGTCCGAGGAAAGTGACGTGTTGTTGACAAAATTGGAGTTTGGAGAGACTAGCTTGGTGACCTTCTTGTGCCAGATGGCGTAAGAGAGAGACCGAGTCACGGCTGCACTGCGTTGTGGTGGGGGCACAAAGCAGGAGGTCGTCGACGTACTGCCAAAGGGTTGAGCCGCGCGTCAGCGTAAGTGTGCTAAGGCTGTCTCGAAGTGCCCCGTTGTAGATCGTGGGGCTTTCACAATAGCCCTGACACAGCCTTGTCCATGTGTAAGGCCGACCGTCAAATAGGAATGCAAACCAGAACAGGGACGCTGAAGAAAGCGTTGGCAAGGTCCACAACGGTAAACCGCCGTGCAGAAGGGGGAACCTGAGACATAAGGGTGTAGGGATTGGGGACGCAGGGCGTGCGGGCCCTGACAGCTGCATTTACTGCCTGAAGGTCTTGAACGAACCTCCATTCAGTGGGCGTATCTTCTTCACGGGGAAGATGGGAGTGGAAACCGGGGAGGTGGGGCAAGGGACAATTATGCCCTTGACACGCAAGGCATTGAATACAGGGCAGATGCCATTAACCGCTTCCGGTTTCAAAGGGTACTGAGGTTGGTGGGGACGGAAGTCGGATTTCGGGGTAATGATGACGGGCTCACAATTACGTATGAGACCTACATCCTATTTCCCGTCAGCCCAAAGATGGGAGGGGACGTTGTGAAGCTGCGGAGCAAGTGCAGTGTGTGTGTGTGTGTGTGTGTGTGTGTGTGTGTGTGTGTGTGTGTGTATGGGCCTCAGTCACTGACGGTGAGGGGGCGGACAGATCCAACATCCGTGGCGTCACCGCAACGGTGGCGCTGACGTCTACCCGGTATAATTTTAGTGAGGGGGACCAGTCGCGTGAAGAGTCGGCGGGAAGCCAATCTGACGCCAGAGAAGCTTGTCGCGCGAGTGGACCCGTATCTGTCCACTGGGAACCCCGTGGTTTTACCAAGGAGACGTGCGGGACCGAGTCATCAACCGAAAACAACGCAGTTTGGTCGGTGTCTAATGTACACGTGACATGAGCGGTGCAGTGTGGGTTGTCTGCTGTCATGTAGGTCGATGCGTCCCCTGTTGTGGTGTGTGAGCAAGGGAGCAGAGCCACTGTGTGTATTGGGAGGCGGTAGGAGCCCACATGTAGACCCGTAGAGGGAGGGCGGGGTTATGTGTATGCAAAAAAATATTCGCTGCTGGTAACGAAGTGATGTACAGCCCTGATGAGGTGGAAACAACAGAGATGCCCAGTTGGATCGTTGCCATCTCTATCCAACAATTTAAATGGGCAGTTATCAGAAATTAAAACAGGCAATTTTGTTGATGAGCTGTCATCCAGGCAAACAAGCGCACAGGAATGGATAATGGCTCCGTGACACACGTACCACTCGCAACAGTGGAGAGGACCGTTTGGCCGCTCCGTGTTAACCGTGGCCGGCCGATAGGCGGTTCTCACCACCGTTCGTGTGGCTCCCGTGTCTAACAAGAAAGGCAGCTCAGCATTTGCAAGACGCAAGGTTATCATTGGCAGTTTTCGGAAAGCTAGCTCATGAGATACATACTGTCCAACTGGGGAAGCTAACAGCAAAGCAGAGTCTTCATTGCAAATCAGTGTATTTGGTTGTGTCTGTGCATTCATACGACCTGATGTGGCAGCAGATGTGTCCAGGACCCCCACCTCCTCCTCCCGTGTCGCCTGTCAGTCCGAACTCCGGTATGAGCCTCCCCGTGGGGCCCACTGGTTGTGAGGTCCGTTGCTCCATCCTTGGCCTCTTCCGCGCCTTTGGTTGATGCCCTTGACGGAGTGGACAGTCTTCAGCCCAGTGACCGGGCTGGCCACATGTGAAGCAGCAGTCGTCACCCGGTTGGGGGCCGCTGGGCTGGGCGTGTTGTCACGGGTTCTGACATCGTGAACGGTCCCCGGGTCTGTCCTGTTGCACAGGTTAGTAGGGTGAAGGAAGCCGCTGCGGCACCATGGAGGAGAGAGAGAGAGGTGCGATGTTTGTCCTGAGCCTGCCTTGCCTTCTGTTCTTCTTCCTTTTTCTGCATTTGATCGTGGGCATGATCAGCATGTCTCAGCAAGTCTTCCAGTCGTCTCTTTCCGTATCCTACGCAGTGTGTTTCTATGACTTTCCTAACTCCGTCCTGCAGGCCGACCAGGAAATGTTTGCAGAGGTGAGTGTTGTGGTTACACCGCCCCGAGCTGCCTCCCCGGCACGTTCAAGCCACTCCCCCAGCTCGGACGTGCCGGAAACATCCGAGCGCTCGGCTCGCGCTCTGAGAAGACGAGCGCTGCACTGCACCAGGTGTTTGCCATCATCCATCAGGCACACCTGTGGAAATCAGGCAGCCTTCTACAAGAAGCCTCCCAGAACGTCTCTCTGTGCTTCGACGTACTGAACCCTGAGGTAAAGTTCTGACAAGCCCTCCAGCGTTCCTTGCATTCTGTTTATTCCCCAGTGTCTTATCTTCGTGTCTCTGTTTCCTCCCAAGACTCTCCCTCCGCGATTTCCACGGCTCCCCGCGTCTCCCTCGTCCCCAGCTACCTTCACGTTTTCTCCCCGGACCTCTCCTGCGATCTCCCCCCTTGTCCCTCTATCTGGACCCCTCCTTTCGGACTCGACTTCCCGGATCTCGGACCTGGACTTTCTCGGACAACCCCTCTTGGATCACGGACTGGACTTTCTTACCAGGTGCACGCACATTTTTTCAACACCTCCTGGTCATTTACATACCGCACCACACATAGGCTAAAAACACTCACGCATAGTTATACACGCAAACCACGGGACACCACACATAGTTTATTCACACATCCCACTAACAGAACGCCTTTTTCACCATACATTTCCCTCCAACAATAAAATGACCGGGCGGCATCTCGGTGGCCTTCTAAGGCTCGTAAAAATCAAATTAACAATCGAAAAAATAGCCAACATTAGTCCAACTCACCGAACAGCGGGCGACGTAGTTCTGCCGGACTCCGTCGAAAAGAGAGAATGGAGCTCCGCCTCTAAATATAAACTGGGAAATATGACACCACCTCCGGTAGATGGCACGCTCTCCGGAAAAGGCGGCCCCCCACGCCGTTGTCACGGGAAACGTGACGCGACATCCGGCAAACGAGCGCCCTCCCCATAGACGGAAAAAAACAGAAAGGGGGAGAAAAAAAGAAAAAAAAAAGAAAAAAAGGGACAGTGTGTTTTTTCCAGAGACGGGTTAGGGTTACAGTTACAGGACCGTGTGTCCGAGGAAAGTGACGTGTTGTTGACAAAATTGGAGTTTGGAGAGAGTAGCTTGGTGACCTTCTTGGGCCAGATGGCGTAAGAGAGAGACCGAGTCACGGCTGCACTGCGTTGTGGTGGGGGCACAAAGCAGGAGGTCGTCGACGTACTGCCATAGGGTTGAGCCGCGCGTCAGCGTAAGTGTGCTAAGGCTGTCTCGAAGCGCCGCGTTGTAGATCGTGGGGCTTTCACAATAGCCCTGACACAGCCTTGTCCATGTGTAAGGCCGACCGTCAAATAGGAACGCAAACCAGAACAGGGACGCTGAAGAAAGCGTTGGCAAGGTCCACAACGGTAAACCGCCGTGCAGAAGGGGGAACCTGAGACATAAGGGTGTAGGGATTGGGGACGCAGGGCGTGCGGGCCCTGACAGCTGCATTTACTGCCTGAAGGTCTTGAACGAACCTCCATTCAGTGGGCTGTCCGGGTGGGCGTATCTTCTTCGCGGGGAAGATGGGAGTGGAAACCGGGGAGGTGGGGCAAGGGACAATTATGCCCTTGACACGCAAGGCATTGAATACAGGGCAGATGCCATTAACCGCTTCCGGTTTCAAAGGGTACTGAGGTTGGTGGGGACGGAAGTCGGATTTCGGGGTAATGATGACGGGCTCACAATTACGTATGAGACCTACATCCTATTTCCCGTCAGCCCAAAGATGGGAGGGGATGTTGTGAAGCTGCGGAGCAAGTGCAGTGTGTGTGTGTGTGTATGGGCCTCAGTCACTGATGGTGAGGGGGCGGAAAGAGCCAACATTCGTGGCGTCACCGCCACGGTGGCGCTGACGTCTACCCGGTATAATTTTAGTGAGGGGTACCAGTCGCGTGAAGAGTCGGCGGGAAGCCAATCTGACGCCAGAGAAGCTTGTCGCGCGAGTGGACCCGTATCTGTCCACTGGGAACCCCGTGGTTTTACCAAGGAGACGTGCGGGACCGAGTCATCAACCGAAAACAACGCAGTTTGGTCGGTGTCTAATGTACACGTGACATGAGCGGTGCAGTGTAGGTTGTCCGTTGTCATGTAGGTCGATGCGTCCCCTGTTGTGGTGTGTGAGCAAGGGAGCAGAGCCACTGTGTGTATTGGGAGGCGGTAGGAGCCCACATGTAGACCCGTAGAGGGAGGGCGGGGTTATGTGTATGCAAAAAAATATTCGCTGCTGGTAACGAAGTGATGTACAGCCCTGATGAGGTGGAAACAACAGAGATGCCCAGTTGGATCATGCCATCTCTATCCAGCAAATTAAATGGGCAGTTATCAGAAATTAAAACAGGCAATTTTGTTGATGAGCTGTCATCCAGGCAAACAAGCGCACAGGAACGGATAATGGCTCCGTGACACACGTACCACTCGCAACAGTGGAGAGGACCGTTTGGCCGCTCCGTGTTAACCGTGGCCGGCCGATAGGCGGTTCTCACCACCGTTCGTGTGGCTCCCGTGTCTAACAAGAAAGGCAGCTCAGCATTTGCAAGACGCAAGGTTATCATTGGCAGTTTTCGGAAAGCTAGCTCATGAGATACATACTGTCCAACTGGGGAAGCTAACAGCAAAGCAGAGTCTTCATTGCAAATCAGTGTATTTGGTTGTGTCTGTGCATTCATACGACCTGATGTGGCAGCAGATGTGTCCAGGACCCCCACCTCCTCCTCCCGTGTCGCCTGTCAGTCCGAACCCCGGTATGAGCCTCCCCGTGGGGCCCACTGGTTGTGAGGTCCGTTGCTCCATCCTCGGCCTCTTCCGCGCCTTTGGTTGATGCCCTTGACGGAGTGGACAGTCTTCAGCCCAGTGACCGGGCTGGCCACATGTGAAGCAGCAGTCGTCACCCGGTTGGGGGCCGCTGGGCTGGGCGTGTTGTCACGGGTTCTGACATCGTGAACGGTCCCCGGGTCTGTCCTGTTGCACAGGTTAGTAGGGTGAAGGAAGCCGCTGCGGCACCATGGAGGAGAGAGAGAGAGGTGCGATGTTTGTCCTGAGCCTGACTTGCCTTCTGTTCTTCTTCCTTTTTCTGCATTTGATCGTGGGCATGATCAGCATGTCTCAGCAAGTCTTCCAGTCGTCTCTTTCCGTATCCTACGCAGTGTGTTTCTATGGCTTTCCTAACTCCGTCCTGCAGGCCGACCAGGAAATGTTTGCAGAGGTGAGTGTTGTGGTTACACCGCCCCGAGCTGCCTCCCCGGCACGTTCAAGCCACTCCCCCAGCTCGGACGTGCCGGAAACATCCCAGCGCTCGGCTCGCGCTCTGAGGAGACGAGCGCTGCACTGCACCAGGTGTTTGCCATCATCCATCAGGCACACCTGTGGAAATCAGGCAGCCTTCTACAAGAAGCCTCCCAGAACGTCTCTCTGTGCTTCGACGTACTGAACCCTGAGGTAAAGTTCTGACAAGCCCTCCAGCGTTCCTTGCATTCTGTTTATTCCCCAGTGTCTTATCTTCGTGTCTCTGTTTCCTCCCAAGACTCTCCCTCCGCGATTTCCACGGCTCCCCGCGTCTCCCTCGTCCCCAGCGACCTTCACGTTTTCTCCCCGGTCCTCTCCTGCGATCTCCCCCCTTGTCCCTCTATCTGGACCCCTCCTTTCGGACTCGACTTCCCGGATCTCGGACCTGGACTTTCTCGGACAACCCCTCTTGGATCACGGACTGAACTTTCTTGCCAGGTGCACGCACATTTTTTCAACACCTCCTGGTCATTTACATACCACACCACACATAGGCTAAAAACACTCACACATAGTTATACACGCAAACCACGGGACACCACACATAGTTTATTCACACATCCCACTAACAGAACGCCTTTTTCACCATACATTTCCCTCCCACAATAAAACCCCCCTTTGTAGATTTAGAAGTCATCTCGTGTCTGTCTGTCTTGGGTTTCGCCACACGGGTCAGGTTCTGGTGCGCGAGCACAACAGAACGTCGGAGCCATTATGGACCCAGGCAAACCCAAGGAGCGGACGGTCCCTGTGACGCCCCAGAGCCCCGTCCCCCTAGAGGCAGTAGTAAGAAGTCACAGTTGCCAACTTGCCTCTCTCCGCTCAGAGCTCACTACTGCCTTCACTCGTGTCACCGTAGAGATCAGCGATCTTCAGTCCGGCTCCCAGGCCGCGACGAGCGCGTTAGATGCCCTCACCGCGCAGATCCCTGCACTCTCCACAGCGGTCTCCAGGATGAGTGACCACCCTGCCCTGGCCTCGGTCTCTGCCCCCAGCTCGGCCTTCGGTTTCCCCGTTCCTGGTCCCGACGTTCCCCCTCCTCCGAGTCAACCCCCACTGGACCCCCGGTGCGAGCCTAACTTCCCCTGCCCCAAGGCCTTTGGTGGGGAGTTCGAGCTGTGCAGGGGTTTCCTTGGTCAGTGTGAGCTCCTGTTCAAACACCAGCCAGCCAGGTATAGGACAGGAGAGACCAAGGCAGCCCTTGTCATGTCCCTCCTCACCGGCAAAGCCCTCAGCTGGGCCAAAGCGGCGGTAGGCCATACCGAGCAGCTCGCCTCGGACTATGGTGCCTTCCGCCGCGAGTTCAATCTGGTGTTCGACCACCCAGCTGACGGGCAGGACGCTGCCGGCCGCCTCCATTCCATCCAACAGGGAGCCAGGTCGGTGGCAGATTATTCCTTGGAGGTAAGGATACTCGCGGCAGACAGTGGGTGGGATGACACTGCGCTCAAGAGCGCGTACAGGAGGGGGCTGAGCGACCCGTTCAAAGATCTCATCGTTCGGGACCGCCCTGCCTCCTTCAACGAACTCGTCACCCTCGCCCTCCAGATGGACGAACGGCTGCAGGAGCGGCCCCAGGAACGCGCCCCGCGCGCTGGCCCCTCCCATAGACTAACCCCCGTCCATTCTACCGGTGCCTTCCCTGGGTCAGCGTCCCGTGGGCTCTCTCCAGTGGAAGCTATCCGTTTCTTGGTTTTGCACGCCCCCACAGCGCCCCTGGTGTTAGGAAGACCGTGGTTGGAACGGCACGATCCCTACATCTCTTGGTCTACTGGGCGGATTTTGGGTTGGAGCGTTGCGTGTCATGCCAACTGCCTTCGCTCCGCCCACTCCCCGTCCAGCGGCCTCAGACCCGTGCCTCCTCCCACGGATCTCACTGGTGTTCCTCCCATTTATCACGATTTAGCCCCTGTATTTAGTAAAGACAGTGCACTTTCCCTCCCCCCTCACCGTCCCTATGATTGTGCCATAGATCTCTTTCCCGGGGCCGCCCTTCCCACCGGTCGGTTGCATAACCTCTCCGTCCCGGAGAAGGAGGCTATGCGCAATTATATCACAGAGTCCCTGGCCTCAGGAATCATAAGGCCCTCGTCTTCCCCGGTGGCAGCGGACTTCTTTTTTGTGGCAAAGAAGGAGGGCAGCCTGAGGCCTTACATAGATTATCGAATGCTAAATAACATCACGGTGAAAAATAAATATCCACTCCCCCTTATGAGTTCCACGTTCGAGCCACTCACTCACGCCACGGTGTTCACGAAGCTGGACCTGCGCAGCGCGTACCACCTGGTGCGCATCCGGGAAGGGGATGAATGGAAGACGGCCTTCAACACCCACCTAAGGCATTTCGAATACCTCGTTATGCCCTTCGGCCTCACCAACGCCCCGGCCGTCTTCCAGGCGTTGGTCAACGACGTGCTCCGGGACATGCTGAACACGTTCGCGGTGGTGTACCTGGATGACATCCTCGTGTTCTCCAGGACTGAGGAGGAACACCACCAGCATGTCCGCCTGGTCCTCCAACGGCTGCTGGAGAACAGGCTCTTCGTGAAAGCCGAGAAGTGCGTGTTCCACTCCGCCTCCATGGAGTTCCTTGGCCACATCGTGGAGAAGGGGCTCGTCCGCACTGACCCCAGGAAGACCCGAGCGGTGGAGGAGTGGGCACGGCCCACTAACAGGACGCAAATCCAGCGCTTCCTGGGGTTTGCAAACTTCTACCGGCGCTTCATCAGGGGGTTCAGCCGTGTGGCCGCCCCCCTCACTGCACTCACCTCCAACCTCCGCCCCTTCTCCTGGACCTCGGAGGCAGAAGCCGCCTTTTGGCCCTGAAGAGGCTGTTCACAACGGCTCCGGTGCTCGCCCACCCGAACCCATGCAGGCAGTTCATCGTGGAGGTGGACGCATCGGACACGGGCATCGGAGCCGTCCTCTCCCAGCGGTCGGAGGAGGACCAGAAGATCCACCCGTGCGCCTTCTTCTCCCGGCGTTTCAGTCCTGCGGAGAAGAATTACGACATCGGCAACAGGGAGTTGCTGGCCGTCCACGCCGCCCTAGAGGAGTGGAGACACTGGCTGGAGGGAGCAGGGCAGCCGTTCATCGTATGGTCCGATCACAAGAACCTGACCTACTTGCGGACGGCTAAGAGGCTCAACCCCAGGCAGGCGCGCTGGGCTCTCTTCTTCAGCCGGTTCGACTTCACCCTCACCTACCGCCCGGGCACCAAGAACGTCAGGGCAGACGCCCTCTCCCGTCTGTTTCCCGAGGGGTCCCCTGACGCCCCAGACACCATCCTTCCCCCGGCCCGGGTGGTGGGTGTCGTCACCTGGGCCATCGGTGGTGAGAAGGGCCCAGCGCGCCCAACCCGACCCACGCAATGGACCCCGGAACCGGCTATTTGTGCCTCCCTGTGTCCGGCCCCAGGTGCTGGAGTGGGGCCACTCCAGCCATCTTGCTTGACACCCCGGTGTCTACCGAACGGCGGCCTTCATCCGCAGGGGTTTCTGGTGGCCCACCATGGAGGCAGACACCAGAGAATTCGTGGCAGCCTGCACCACCTGCGCCCGCAGCAAGGCTCTCCATCGCCCTCCAGCAGGTCTCCTGCGCCCCCTTCCTGTCCCCGGCCGACCTTGGTCCCACATTGCCTTGGACTTTGTAACTGGCCTCCCCGTGTCGCAAGGCAATGACACCATTCTGACCATTGTCGACCGGTTTTCCAAGGCCGTCCCCTTTGTTGCCCTCACCAAACTCCCCTCTGCAGCCGAGACGGCGGACCTTCTCGTCTCCCACTTCGTCCGACCCCATGGGATTCCCCTGGACATTGTCTCTGACCGTGGTCCCCAGTTCACTTCGAAGGTATGGCAGGCCTTCTGTAAGGGGATTGGGGCCACGGTCAGCCTCTCCTCCGGGTATCACCCCCAGACCAATGGGCAGGCAGAGCGGGCCAATCAAGCCCTGGAGGCGGCTTTACGTTGCATTACCACCAGCAACCCCGCCTCCTGGAGCAAGTACCTGCCCTGGGTGGAGTACTCGTTCAACTCCATGGAGAGTTCGGCTACCGGTTTGTCCCCCTTCGAGTGTTCTCTTGGCTATCAACCTCCTCTGTTCCCCCATCAGGAGTTGGAGGTGGCGGTCCCGTCCACGAAGGCCCATCTCGTTTGGAAGACCGCCCGGGCCGCTCTGTTGCGAGCTACAGAGCGGGCCCGGCGCAGCGCCAACCGGCGGAGAGTGCCGGCTCCAGCTTATCGACCTGGCCAGAAGGTATGGCTCCTGGCCCGGGACCTGCCCTTCCCTACCATCAACCGGAAGCTGGCTCCCCGCTACGTCGGTCCCTACACCATCGACCGCATCGTCAACCCTTCGGCGGTGCGTCTCCATCTCCCTACCTCACTCAAGATCCATCCCGTCTTCCATGTCTCGCGCCTCAAACCGGTAGCCACCAGCCCCCTGTCTCCCCCTGTCCAAGCTCCTCCACCCCCCAGGATCCTCGACGGTGGTGACATGGTCTGGGATGTCGACCAGCTGCTCGCCGTACGCCGCCGGGGGCGTGGGTACCAATACCTGGTGGACTGGGTTGGCTATGGGCCCGAGGACCGCAGCTGGGTTCCCCGGTCCTACCTGGCCGACCCCGCACTCCTGGAGGAGTTCTATCGGGCCCACCCCAACGCCATCGGACGGTCGCCCGGTGTCTACCGTAGAAGGGGGGGTCCTGTTGTGGTTACACCGCCCCGAGCTGCCTCCCCGGCACGTTCAAGCCACTCCCCCAGCTCGGACGTGCCGGAAACATCCCGAGCGCTGCACTGCACCAGGTGTTTGCCATCATCCATCAGGCACACCTGTGGCAATCAGGCAGCCTTCTACAAGAAGCCTCCCAGAACGTCTCTCTGTGCTTCGACGTACTGAACCCTGCGGTAAAGTTCTGACAAGCCCTCCAGCGTTCCTTGCATTCTGTTTATTCCCCAGTGTCTTATCTTCGTGTCTCTGTTTCCTCCCAAGACTCTCCCACCGCGATTTCCGCATCTCCCTCGTCCCCAGCGACCTTCACGTTTTCTCCCCGGACCTCTCCTGCGATCTCCCCCCTTGTCCCTCTATCTGGACCCCTCCCTTCGGACTCGACTTCCCGGATCTCGGACCTGGACTTTCTCGGACAACCCCTCTTGGATCACGGACTGGACTTTCTTGCCAGGTGCACGCACATTTTTTCAACACCTCCTGGTCATTTACATACCGCACCACACATAGGCTAAAAACACTCACGCATAGTTATACACGCAAACCACGGGACACCACACATAGTTTATTCACACATCCCACTAACAGAACGCCTTTTTCACCATACATTTCCCTCCCACAATAAAACCCCCCTTTGTAGATTTAGAAGTCATCTGGTGCGGTATGTAAATGACCAGGAGGTGTTGAAAAAATGTGCGTGCACCTGGCAAGAAAGTCCAGTCCGTGATCCAAGAGGGGTTGTCCGAGAAAGTCCAGGTCCGAGATCCGGGAAGTCGAGTCGGAAGGGAGGGGTCCAGATAGAGGGACAAGGGGGGAGATCGCAGGAGAGGTCCGGGGAGAAAACGTGAAGGTCGCTGGGGACGAGGGAGACGCGGGGAGCCGTGGAAATCGCGGAGGGAGAGTCTTGGGAGGAAACAGAGACACGAAGATAAGACACTGGGGAATAAACAGAATGCAAGGAACGCTGGAGGGCTTGTCAGAACTTTACCGCAGGGTTCAGTACGTCGAAGCACAGAGAGACGTTCTGGGAGGCTTCTTGTAGAAGGCTGCCACACAGAACGCCTTTTTCACCATACATTTCCCTCCCACAATAAAACCCCCTTTTGTAGATTTAGAAGTCATCTCGTGTCTGTCTGTCTTGGGTTTCGCCACACGGGTCAGGTTCTGGTGCGCGAGCACAACAGAACGTCGGAGCCATTATGGACCCAGGCAAACCCAAGGAGCGGACGGTCCCTGTGACGCCCCAGAGCCCCGTCCCCCTAGAGGCAGTAGTAAGAAGTCACAGTTGCCAACTTGCCTCTCTCCGCTCAGAGCTTACTACTGCCTTCACCCGTGTCACCGGAGAGGTCAGCGATCTTCAGTCCGGCTCCCAGGCCGCGACGAGCGCGTTAGATGCCCTCACCGCGCAGATCCCTGCACTCTCCACAGCGGTCTCCAGGATGAGTGACCACCCTGCCCTGGCCTCGGTCTCTGCCCCCAGCTCGGCCTTCTGTTTCCCCGTTCCTGGTCCCGACGTTCCCCCTCCTCCGAGTCAACCCCCACTGGACCCCTGGTGCGAGCCTAACCTCCCCTGCCCGAAGGCCTTCGGTGGGGAGTTCGAGCTGTGCAGGGGTTTCCTTGGTCAGTGTGAGCTCCTGTTCAAACACCAGCCAGCCAGGTATAGGACAGGAGAGACCAAGGTAGCCCTTGTCATGTCCCTCCTCACCGGCAAAGCCCTCAGCTGGGCCATAGCGGCGGTAGGCCATACCGAGCAGCTCGCCTCGGACTATTGTGCCTTCCGCCGCGAGTTCAATCTGGTGTTCGACCACCCAGCTGACGGGCAGGACGCTGCCGGTCGCCTCCATTCCATCCAACAGGGAGCCAGGTCGGTGGCAGATTATTCCTTGGAGGTAAGGATACTCGCGGCAGACAGTGGGTGGGATGACACTGCGCTCAAGTGCGCGTACAGGAGGGGGCTGAGCGACCCCATCAAAGATCTCATCGTTCGGGACCGCCCTGCCTTCTTCAACGAGCTCGTCACCCTCGCCCTCCAGATGGACGAACGGCTGCAGGAGCGGCGCCAGGAACGCTTCCCTCGCGCTGGCCCCTCCCATAGACCAACCCCCGTCCGTTCTACCGGTGCCTTCCCTGGGTCAGCGTCCCGTGGGCTCTCTCCACCCTCACACTCCCCCTCGCAACCCTGGGTGGCTTCTGGATCCAGGCCGGAGGAGGAGCCCATGCAGTTGGGTCGGTCATGGCAGGCCTTCTGTAAGGGGATTGGGGCCACGGTCAGCCTCTCCTCCGGGTATCACCCCCAGACCAATGGGCAGGAAGAGCGGGCCAATCAAGCCCTGGAGGCGGCTTTGCGTTGTGTTACCACCATCAACCCCGCCTCCTGGAGCAAGTACCTGCCCTGGGTGGAGTACTCGCTCAACTCCATGGAGAGTTCGGCTACCGGTTTGTCCCCCTTCGAGTGTTCTCTTGGCTATCAACCTCCTCTGTTCCCCCATCAGGAGTTGGAGGTGGCGGTCCCGTCCACGAGGGCCCATCTCCGCCGATGTCGGCGCGTTTGGAAGACCGCCCGGGCCGCTATGTTGCGAGCTACAGAGCGGGCCCGGCGCAGCGCCAACCGGCGGAGAGTGCCGGCTCCAGCTTATCGACCTGGTCAGAAGGTATGGCTCCTGGCCCGGGACCTGCCCTTCCCTACCCTCAACCGGAAGCTGGCTCCCCGCTACGTCGGTCCCTAAACCATCGACCGCATCGTCAACCCTTCGGCGGTGCGTCTCCATCTCCCTACCTCACTCAAGATCCCTCCCGTCTCCATGTCTCGCGCCTCAAACCGGTAGCCACCAGCCCCCTGTCTCCCACTGTCCAAGCTCCTCCACCCCCCAGGGTCCTCGACGGTGGTGACATGGTCTGGGATGTCGACCAGCTGCTCGCCGTACGCAGCTGGGGGCGTGGGTACCAATACCTGGTGGACTGGGTTGGCTATGGGCCCGAGGACCGCAGCTGGGTTCCCCGGTCCTACCTGGCCGACCCCGCACTCCTGGAGGAGTTCTATCGGGCCCACCCCAACGCCATCGGACGGTCGACCGGTGTCTCCCGTAGGAGGGGGGGTCCTGTTGTGGTGACACCGCCCCGAGCTGCCTCCCCGGCACGTTCAAGCCACTCCCCCAGCTCGGACGTGCCGGAAACATCCGAGCGCTCGGCTCGCGCTCTGAGGAGACGAGCGCTGCACTGCACCAGGTGTTTGCCATCATCCATCAGGCGCACCTGTGGCAATCAGGCAGCCTTCTACAAGAAGCCTCCCAGAACGTCTCTCTGTGCTTCGACGTACTGAACCCTGCGGTAAAGTTCTGACAAGCCCTCCAGCGTTCCTTGCATTCTGTTTATTCCCCAGTGTCTTATCTTCGTGTCTCTGTTTCCTCCCAAGACTCTCCCTCCGCGATTTCCACGGCTCCCCGCGTCTCCCTCGTCCCCAGCGACCTTCACGTTTTCTCCCCGGACCTCTCCTGCGATCTCCCCCCTTGTCCCTCTATCTGGACCCCTCCCTTCCGACTCGACTTCCCGGATCTCGGACCTGGACTTTCTCGGACAACCCCTCTTGGATCACGGACTGGACTTTCTTGCCAGGTGCACGCACATTTTTTCAACACCTCCTGGTCATTTACATACCGCACCACACATAGGCTAAAAACACTCACGCATAGTTATACACGCAAACCACGGGACACCACACATAGTTTATTCACACATCCCACTAACAGAACGCCTTTTTCACCATACATTTCCCTCCCACAATAAAACGACCGGGCGGCATCTCGGTGGCCTTCTAAGGCTCGTAAAAATCAAATTAACAATCGAAAAAATAGCCAACATTAGTCCAACTCACCGAACAGCGGGCGACGTAGTTCTGCCGGACTCCGTCGAAAAGAGAAAATGGCGCTCCGCCTCTAAATATAAACTGGGAAATATGACACCACCTCCGGTAGATGGCATGCTCTCCGGAAAAGGCGGCCCCCCACGCCGTTGTCACGGGAAACGTGACGCGACATCCGGCAAACGCGCGCCCTCCCCACCGACGGAAAAAAACAGAAAGGGGGAGGAAAAAAAGAAAAAAAAAAGAAAAAAAGGGACACTGTGTTTTTTCCAGAGACGGGTTAGGGTTAGAGTTATAGGACCGTGTGTCCGAGGAAAGTGACGTGTTGTTGACAAAATTGGAGTTTGGAGAGACTAGCTTGGTGACCTTCTTGGGCCAGATGGCGTAAGAGAGAGACCGAGTCACGGCTGCACTGCGTTGTGGTGGGGGCACAAAGCAGGAGGTCGTCGACGTACTGCCATAGGGTTGAGCCGCGCGTCAGCGTAAGTGTGCTAAGGCTGTCTCGAAGCGCCGCGTTGTAGATCGTGGGGCTTTCACAATAGCCCTGACACAGCCTTGTCCATGTGACCGTCAAATAGGAACGCAAACCAGAACAGGGACGCTGAAGAAAGCGTTGGCATGGTCCACAACGGTAAACCGCCGTGCAGAAGGGGGAACCTGAGACATAAGGGTGTAGGCATTGGGGACGCAGGGCGTGCGAGCCCTGACAGCTGCATTTACTGCCTGAAGGTCTTGAACGAACCTCCATTCAGTGGGCTGTCCAGGTGGGCGTATCTTCTTCACGGGGAAGATGGGAATGGAAACCGGGGAGGTGGGGCAAGGGACAATTATGCCCTTGACACGCAAGGCATTGAATACAGGGCAGATGCCATTAACCGCTTCCGGTTTCAAAGGGTACTGAGGTTGGTGGGGACGGAAGTCGGATTTCGGGGTAATGATGACGGGCTCACAATTATGTATGAGACCTACATCCTATTTCCCGTCAGCCCAAAGATGGGAGGGGATGTTGTGAAGCTGCGGAGCAAGTGCAGTGTGTGTGTGTGTGTGTGTGTGTGTATGGGCCTCAGTCACTGACGGTGAGGGGGCGGAAAGAGCCAACATTCGTGGCGCCACCGTTGCGGTGACGCCACGAATGTGAGGGGGACCAGTCGCGTGAAGAGTCGGCGGGAAGCCAATCTGACGCCAGAGAAGCTTGTCGCGCGAGTGGACCCGTATCTGTCCACTGGGAACCCCGTCGTTTTACCAAGGAGACGTGCGGGACCGAGTCATTAACCGAAAACAACGCAGTTTGGTCGTTGTCTAATGTACACGTGACATGAGCGGTGCAGTGTAGGTTGTCCGCTGTCATGTAGGTCGATGCGTCCCCTGTTGTGGTGTGTGAGCAAGGGAGCAGAGCCACTGTGTGTATTGGGAGGCGGTAGGAGCCCACATGTAGACCCGTAGAGGGAGGGCGGGGTTATGTGTATGCAAAAAAATATTCGCTGCTGGTAACGAAGTGATGTACAGCCCTGATGAGGTGGAAACAACAGAGATGCCCAGTTGGATCATGCCATCTCTATCCAGCAAATTAAATGGGCAGTTATCAGAAATTAAAACAGGCAATTTTGTTGATGAGCTGTCATCCAGGCAAACAAGCGCACAGGAACGGATAATGGCTCCGTGACACACGTACCACTCGCAACAGTGGAGACGACCGTTTGGCCGCTCCGTGTTAACCGTGGCTGGCCGATAGGCGGTTCTCACCACCGTTCGTGTGGCTCCAGTGTCTAACAAGAAAGGCAGCCCAGCATTTGCAAGATGCAAGGTTATCATTGGCAGTTTTCGGAAAGCTAGCTCATGAGATACATACTGTCCAACTGGGGAAGCTAACAGCAAAGCAGAGTCTTCATTGCAAATCAGTGTATTTGGTTGTGTCTGTGCATTCATACGACCTGATGTGGCAGCAAATGTGTCCAGGACCCCCCCCTCCTCCTCCCATGTCGCCTGTCAGTCCGAACCCCGGTATGAGCCTCCCCGTGGGGCCCACTGGTTGTGAGGTCCGTTGCTGCTTGGGGGCCGCTGGGCTGGGCGTGTTGTCACGGGTTCTGACATCGTGAACGGTCCCCGGGTCTGTCCTGTTGCACAGGTTAGTAGGGTGAAGGAAGCCGCTGCAGCGCCATGGAGGAGAGAGAGAGAGGTGCGATGTTTGTCCTGAGCCTGCCTTGCCTTCTGTTCTTCTTCCTTTCTCTGCATTTGATCGTGGGCATGATCAGCATGTCTCAGCAAGTCTTCCAGTCGTCTCTTTCCGTATCCTACGCAGTGTGTTTCTATGGCTTTCCTAACTCCGTCCTGCAGGCCGGCCAGGAAATGTTTGCAGAGGTGAGTTTCCCATTGGCCCCTCGCCGTAGACGGGGGAGAGAGAATTGGTGGTGGTTGGGGTGTTGGTGGTGGTGGTGGTGTCAGACGGGGTGTCGGTGGTGGTCCCAGGATCGGTCTCATGGCGCCGCGTTGTTGGACAGGTTGTTGGACGCACCCGGAGTCGTCAGAGGGGTGTCCCAGAGACATCGCTATGAGCTGCGGATATAAGGAAGACAAAAGGAGAGAGAGAGGCTGGCTGCCATGTGAGTATGGCGGAGGGGTGGATGTCAGAGATGGAATAGGAGAGGTGTGTGAGAACGGGTCTTTGGTTGATACGTGAGCTGTCGTATCTCTGTCTTTGTCCGAGTCGTCGCTGCGCGTCATAGTCCTCTGTAGCCTTTTTCTTTCCCTACTTTCACACTCTTTCTCCCAAATTCCCAAAATTCTTTCTTGCTCTGCCATATACTCTAACCATGTTGTAGGAATCTTTTTCCTTTCTAAGACCTTCGCTTTTCCCTTTTCCATGGACTGTCGGACTTTCATTAGTTTATTCTTGCTCAAAGTTCCTTCAACAGGAAACCCATGATCCTGCATCCAGTCTAAAATATATTTTACCGAGTCTTCACCATATTTCCTTATCACTCATTATCTGATAGATCGGACCCTCCATATCTATCGGGGGCGGTTTACTGCCCTTGTTTCCCTTTTATTTTCTTTTTTTCCCCTCAAAATTCACTTGATCCTACCAAATGACCACTTCTATTAGTGCGAGACCGAGGGTGAACAGCCGCTTAATTGTCAGTGCACGACCTCATCTGGTTTCAACAGTACGCGTTTTAAATGATCATTTTATCCTTTAAAGAATTCTGCTTACCCGTGCGATGAATCTCCCAGGGTTTTGCTGAGGGATCTCAGCGACACCGACCAAACGGACCACCCGCCTCTCCCTTTCTTCTTCTCAAACCTGGTGAGGTTATTGGGAGATCGGTGACTATGTTCTTGTCCCGAGATGATCGGTCAGCCGGTTGTCCGTCTGGCTGGGCGACGTGAGATCCCGCTTCTGACACCAAATTGTTGTGGATTTTCCTTTATCCTTTTAATGGGCTCTTGCCCCAGCAACCTCTGGGGAGAATAATCATCGGACAAATATTGAAGCAAACAGAGAATCTTTAATGCATCTGCAGATGGAGAGACATAAGGCCACACAGAGGTTCGTCTGTGAGGATATGCTCTGCCTCTGAGCTGGAGATAGTGGTTTTTTATACAACAGTCCGTCGCGTCATACACTATGTTTCCTGCGTCAACTAAGGTGTAATCTTACAAAGGTATGAAGGAAACATCTACGTTAATCACGTTCTGTGCCTCGTGAGTGTCTGTACGCCTGTTGCACTTGTCTTTTGCTGTACCTGGCCGTTCCTGGGATGCGGCAACGGGGAGGCAAGCATAGTAACAGTTGCTATGTGGCCCCATGGAAGGTACGCATGAGAACAATGGTTATGTGTGTCTGCAGTGAGTGAGAAGTTTCATACACACAGACAAGTGGAAAACTACAGAGTACATACGGAGTGCATATGGAGATCATTTTGTACTCCACATACATCACCAACATCCTGCTCAGCTCTCCCCTTCTCATCAGCCTCCTCCTGCTCAGCTGCACCACTCTCCTCTCAGAGCCTCACCGCAGCCACATCGTCATGACACGACTGGTACGAATGCCATTGCGAGGTACTTGGTGCGCCGAGAGCTTGTGAATTCCGGTCTCATCCAGTTCAACGAGCGCCCAGAAAATTATTGGGCATGGAAGTCCTCTTTCTTCAACGCCATTGAAGGACTGAACTTAACTGCCAGCGAGGAGCTCGACCTCTTGACAAAGTCGTTAGGAAAAGAGTTCTCAGAGCACGTTACAAGGATTCGCTATGTGCACGTCGCCGACCCTGTAGTGGGCCTACAACATGTCTGGGAACGCCTAGAAGAGTGCTCCCCTGAAGTGATCGAGAGAGCGCTCTTCGAGAGGATAGAGAACTTTCCAAAAATCTCTCAGAAAGACCCCGTAAAGTTGAGGGAACTGGGAGACCTGCTGATGGAGTTAGACTCTGCTAAGTGTGAGGGCTACCTGCCGGGGCTCTCGTACCTGGACACCGCCAGGGGTGTCAACCCGATCGTTGAGAAGCTGCCACACAGTCTACAAGAGAGGTGGATAACTAAGGGTTCCCAGTACAAAGAGCGGCACCATGCCCCCCCCCATTCACCTTCTTCGCAGACTTCCTCTGCAGCGAGGCACACAGAAGAAACGACCCCAGCTTTACTCTCCCTTCAGCTCCCTCGAAAACGTCCAGCAAGTCCTCCACAGGGTTCTCAAAACATGAGCGATCAGAAAAGGAATCAAGACACGCCAAAACGAATGTCTCCACCCACAAGACAGAGGTCTCAACAAACCGCTCAGCTTCTCAGTCACGCAGTTAGAGCAGCATGCCTGGCGACAAAGGGAAACAATGTCCCATCCATCAGAAGCGCCATCCTCTAAAGAAATGTCGGGGTTTTCGAAGCAAGTCTCTTGAGGAGCGCAAAGCCTTTCTGAAAGAGAATGGTGCCTGCTACAGGTGTTGCTCCTCCACAACTCACTTGGCGAAGAACTGTAAGGCAACTTTGAAGTGCAGCGAATGTGAGAGCGATGACCACATAGCGGCGCTCCACCCTGGACCTCCTCCACGGGACAAAAAAGACAAGGACCCCACCTCAGAGCATGGCGGGGAGATTGAAGAGGAGGCGCCTCCACCAGCAGTCACCTCTAAATGCACAGCACACCCAGACAGAGCTAGTAACGTCTACATCGTCCTGGACGACCAGAGCAACAGATCTCTGGCGAGGTCTGATTTCTTCTACCTCATCCAAATCAGAGGTTCAGACTCACCGTACACCCTGCGTACATGTGCAGGAGTCACCGATACATCTGGAGGAAGAGCCACAGGGTTCTTGGCGGAGTCGTTGGATGGAAAAAACAAGTGTGCTGCTTCCAACACTCATTGAGTGCAACCATATGCCTGACGATCGGTCAGAAATCCCGACCCCAGAAGCTGCACAGCACCACAGCCACCTGAAGTCCATCGCTCGCAGAATCCCTCGCCTGGACCCTGAAGCCCAGATCCTGATACTTCTGGGACGCCACATCCTTCAGGTCCACAAAGTCAGGGAGCAACGCAATGGTCCTCCCAGCGCCCCCTATGCCCAACGTCTAGACCTGGGTTGGGTGGTTATAGGGGACGTGTGCCTGGGTTCAGCCCACAAGCCAGCAGCTGTGACTTCCTATCGCACCAGCGTGCTCGAAAACGGAAGGCCATCTCTCCTCACTCCGTGCCCCAACCGTCTCCAGGTCAAGGAAAGGTTCCTCCTTACAGCATCAAACATGACACCCCAGTCCCTGATGATGACAAAGTGGGGCTTTCCATCGAAGATCGTCTGTTCCTGGAGTTCATGGACAGAGAGATGGTGATGGACGACACCAACAGCTGGGTGGCGCCTCTCCCATTCCGATCCCCTCGTCGACGGCTCCCGAACAATCGAGACCAAGCTCTCAGCAGACTTACCTCTCCCCGCCGCACCCTGGAAAGAAAGCCTAAGATGAAAGCCGACTTCGTCACACCTTCATGCAAAACATCTTTGATCACGACCAGGCTGAGTTGGCCCCACCACTACCGGAGGGAAGTGAGTGCTGGTACTTACTTATCTTCGGCGTCTACCACCCTCAAAAGCCAGACAAGATCAGGGTTGTCTTCGATTCCAGCGCTCAACATCACGGCATCTCCCTGAACGATGTGCGTGCTACTTACCGGCCCGGATCTGAACAACAGCTTGCTGGGAGTCTTGCTGCGCTCCCGAAGAGAAACAGTGGCTGTCATAGCGGACATCGAGCAGATGTTTCACAGCTTCGTCGTTCGAGAAGACAACAGAGATTTCTTGTGTTTCCTGTGGTTCAACAACAACGACCCCAACCGAGAGATTGCCGAGTATCGCATGAAAGTCCACGTATTCGGCAACTCACCATCCCCAGCTGTCGCCATCTATGGACTTCACCGAGCAGCAGAACACAGCTCCAGGGAACACGGAATGGATGCCAAGCACTTAGTGGAACGCGACTTCTACGTCGACGACCGCCTCGCTCTGGCTGGGTTGCGTCCCGAGGGGCAGCCGTGAGTAGAGGGAGGAGTCGTTGGCAGCTTGACTGGAGGTGGCCACTTGCTGTGTATTTAGCATAGCAGCACACTCAGCTGCTCCCTCAACCTGTAGTGCGATGGTAATTGCTCTGGACAGCAGCAGATCGTCTTTTTCCAGCAGGAGAGTCTCACGCACCTTTGCGTTGTTGGTGTGTTCGATTAGCTGGTCGCGAACCATCTCGTCCTGAAGCGCGCCAAACTTGCATGAGCTAGCTATCCCTCGCAAATTAGCTACGTACTGCCGCACAGACTCACCAGGCAGTTGGTGTCGCTGACGGAATATAAATCGCCGAAGGAGGGCACTCTGTGGAGCAGCGAAATGGGTGCTCATAAGTCCCACAGCTTTGTCAAAGTTTGTGACGTTCCCCAGAGTCCCGAGCACACGATGACCCTCTGCTCCCAAGCAGTGTAGCAACAGAGCCGTCTTCCTAGCCTGGCTCACGTCGTCGAGCCCTGAGGCGATGATGTAATTTTCAAAACTATGTAGCCAGCGAGTCCATGGTACCGGAGGCTCGCCAGGTAACGCCAGGAAGGGGGCAGGTGGTGGGAGAGAGATATCAGCCATCCTCGTCGCCAATATTGTATTGAGAAATCACGTCAGGACACAGCGCTGTCGCTCGACACAACCTCTACGTTGCATTCTTTATTTAGACTGACACAGCATCACAGGCAGACCCGATCAAACAACCCAGAGCCCGCAGGCATCACCAAGCGATCCCAGCACAATAGAACAGCACCAAATCAAATGCAGCACTGTCGATGTGTGCAGACATAACAAGGGGCTTACCAGCGTTTCCCATTGGAAGTAACAACCCCTTTCAGCCCGCGATTTAGCAAACACCGTTCACATGTGTCGCACCGGGCATTCATGCAGCATAAGCCTCGGTTTGTAGCTAAGAGCCGTTCACAATGTGCTGCACGAGGCCTACCTACACGTGTTGCTAGTGCTAGCTAACGTTAGCTAGTACAAGAAGTGAATCTCTTGTGCTGCTTAGCTACGGGTGCTTAATAGTGACGAGCATAATCGTTCAATAAACATTAGGCTCACATGCATCGAAACTGACGATATTAAATGATTCCAAGTAGAAAATTCAACAAGCCAACTAGCTAGATAGCATTTGCCTTGGCGTGGGACTGACAAGCTAGCATAAGCTAACGTGAGCTAGTGAAAATTCGCACACATTAAAATGACATCTGGATGTAACGTTACATGCATATAGACATCTCCGATATCGTTATGCAAGCAGGTGAGCGGCTAACGTTAAACCGGAATTAAGCAAGCGAGACTGTGTGGCTAGCTAGAATTAGCAGGCCCCGTTTATAGCAGCTAGCAGCAGGTCTGTCTTCTAACGTCAGGCGTAGCCAATCGCTCGGTTGGTTGTCGGTGTGATAACGTGGCAATATTCGCTAACTTTAAAAAAAAAAAATTCGCTAACTAACGTTAGCTAGCTTATGCTAGCTAGTCGTTTCCTAGCCAGGCTAGCTAGCTATGAACGTATAAACTGCCGTGCGATAACGTTATAATTAGCTTTAATCAGTCACTTAAAAATCACACTCGAGTGTGCCAAAATGTTACAAAAACATGTCGATATTCAATGTTTACTGGGGTTTTTCGCGCTTCGGCTCACTTCTTACCGAGAAATTGGCACTTGGCACAAGTTGGCCGTGAACTTGACTTCTCCTCAGGGCTCCAAGCAGTGAAAAGAAAAATGGCATAAAATCAAGAGATTTTGAGAACCAAAGTTTGGCTACGTCAGTAGTCACGTGACATACTGGATGGAAAAATAGTCTTTGGTTTTAAGTCAGTCAAATACATTGTACCAATGAGGCCCTGATTTCCATTGAATTAAAGTGATTTTAATACATATATAGACCCAAAATATCATAAATACCATTATATCGGGTCCAATCAAATAAAAAACACGCTTTAATTGAATGGCAGCATATGATCACTTTTTACTGTGTGGATGCAAACAGTGAAACTTATGTAACCCCTTTTTCACTGGCGGGTGAAGTAATACTTGGGGTAGTATTGGTCGAGGATCAATGACCACACCGGGTTATAGAACTCAGGTTTAATCGTGTCTCAGTAGGCAGACGTAATAACCATACGTGGTAGTGGTGTAACCATAATAACAGTCCGGGTAGTACATAGCACCTATTGTAGTTCCAGTGGATATACATGGCGTTATATCACTACAACCAGCTGCACTGATGTTTGCTCGGGAGCTACAGACGCCTGTGGATCTGGTCTTTGGCAAGCCGCCAAACCCACCAGTACGAGTGCCGCCGGGCCAGGACTATGTAGACGCACTACAGGACCGGATGGAGGCTCCTCATCAGCTGGCTCCAGAAAATATGGCTTCTGCAGGGGAAAGGCAGAAGAGAGCCTATGATGTACGTTGCCACTGCAAAGAGTACCAGCAGGGGGACAACGTATGGGTGTATAACCCACGGCGAACGAAGGGACGGTCCCCAAAGCTGAACAGCAACTGGGAGGGGCCGTGCCTCATCCTGAAGAGGATCTCAGAGGTCATCTATAGAGTGAAGCTCCACAGCCGCCCTCGGATAGTCATCCTTCACCAAGATCGCCTCGCACCTTACTTAGTACAGACCAGGCTACCGGGGTCCAGGGAGGGGGTAAGGACACTGCTGGATCAAAGCCAACCTCCCTGGATGTCAGCAAGGAGCTACCATTAGAGCACCTTGTTTTGGGCCAGGGAGGGGGCGGGGACACTGGGTTTACAGAGCTGCCCTCCCTGGCCAGGAATGGAAACAGCGGTGACGTCGACGTCGACAGTGGGGGCTCAGACCCAGCGGATGCAGAGCCGCCCCCGTCATCCATCAGCAGCCCGCGGCAAGGAGCAGCCCGGGATGGGAGAGGTGCTCGGCGGAAGAAACCCTCATGGTGGATGGACCCATCCACATGGGATTTGGGTTAGGCCAACGGGACGTTGGTCTTTCAAGGAAGGAGGCAGTGTGGCGAATTCAACTAGAGTGTTCCTGCTCCAAGTTCATTTGCATGTTACCCACGATGCAACTGAAATGTCGATGTTTTGGTTATGTTGTGGGCTATTGAACACGTTAAAAACGGGCATATCTGTTACAGATAGCGGGGATGCGGTGCAAGGTGATGGGGACGTTACGAGAGAAGTTGATTAGACAACATGCTATTTCCCACCATGAGGGTAAAGAGTAGGCAAATAGATAAGGTCGCTTCTGTGGCCAAGAAAAGGATCAAGCTGAGACCAAAACGAATTTGTGACTGTTATGACTAGCTTGGCTTGCGGTCATTAAAAGCTTGCTTGTTAACTCTGAAAGGTTTGCTGAGAAGTCCATTATTTGACCACGTCAAAATATCATCATGTTGATTTTATGTCAACCCATTTGGCCCCGCTACACTGGGAGGAGCCATTACATATGAAGCCCCTGCCCCCCCCCAAAAAACAAACAAAAACAAAACAAAAATAAAAAATGATGTCAGTCATTTATTTGCGACTGTTGTGCGGACTGTGTGTGTTGAGCAGCGACCCCCGGTACACCCTTGTTACAGTCGTTTTTGCTGACCCGGAAGTTGTACTGTCAAGCAAGCGCCACAAACAACGCGCGCGGACAGCCTGGACACGGCAGCAGTGGCACATCCTACAAGATTAATAAAGTGTGAGTATTAATCATATACGTTTTGATGCAAGCTGTGCCTTGCCCCTTTAAGGAGAGGGCTTAATGGGTATTGTGTGTGTGTGTGGGGGGGTGATGTAGACGCAGCCGTGTGTGTGTGTGTCTGTGTATTTTCTGTTTGTAGCCGCAGCCGCGGAGACTCTAGTTTGCCGACAGATAGGAAGGTAGCCACCGTTACCAGTGATGATTTGTATGCATCACGGGGAGGGAGGGAGGGAGGCTGCCGTGTGTTAAATGGGACTGCAGTGCAGGGCAGTGGCCGGCCCGTTCTCCACCGCAGAGTTGGTCCGGACTCTTTATGAAGTTGTTACCAGCTACGAGCCAGGCTAAGCTAAATAGACTAGCGAGACACCCACCAGAGGCTTCCAACTACGGTTCGGAGCCGCGACGCTGGAGAGGTAACAGTACTAGACGTGCTGCTGCACTAGACGTTTTGTTGTTTTGTTGTGTTAAGTTACAAGTAAAGCTGAGCGTCGCTGTGTAAGTTAGCTTTTACCTAATCAACGTTAGCCAACTTGCTAAGTAGGCTGTTGCTCTGCGTGCGCGTTTTCATTTTTGGGGTAGCATGCGGCGATAGCTTTTATTAAAAAGCATGCGAATTTGCCCTGGGAATCAGTGGAGGCTGATGGAAGTGCCCCATTTGTATCTTAACTGTCATCTTCTTCTCTCTATAGACACTGTGGGACCTGAGCAGGACCCAAACAGACCTCACCTACGATGCAGTCCCAGGTAGACCAGTATAGTATGGTCTATAATAGCAGATCATGATCCAGCTCAAGGTTATTGTAGTTCAGTAAAACTGAACTAAAACCATTTGTGAAAAGAGAAGAAAAAAAAACAAAAAAAAACGTTTCAGTTCACTGAAATAAAAATAAAACTTGACTTTAGAGGAGCAAGAAGAGGAAGCGAGTGAAGGCAGAGCCGAAGATCAAATGGTGGAAGTTGAAGAAGGAAAACTGTTGTGTGGAGTTCAGGCAGGGGTTAAGACAGGCACTGGGTGGATAGTGGAGAGTTGCCGGACGGCTGGGCAACCACTGCAGAAATAGTGAGGGAGACAGCTAGGAAGGTACTTGGTGTGTCGGCAGGACAGAGGAAGGAAGAAAAGGAGACTTGGTGGTGGAGTGAGGAAGTACAGCAAAGTATACAGAAGAAGAGGTTGGCAAAGAAGAAATGGGATAGTCAGAGAGATGAAGAAAGTAGACAGGAGTACAAGGAGACACAACTTAAAGCTAAGAGAGGTGGCAAAGGCAAAAGGCGTATGGTGAGTTGTATGACAGGTTAGACACTAAGGAAGGAGAAAAGGACTTGTACCGATTGGCTAGACAGACGGACCGAGCTGCAAAGGATGTGCAGCAGCTTAGGGTGATGAAGGATAGAGATGGAAATGTGCTGACGAGCGAAGAGAGTGTGCTGAGAAGGTGGAAGGAGTACATTGGGGGGCTGATGAATGAAGAAAATGAGAGAGAGAGAGCAGGTTGGATGATTTGGGGATAGTGAATCAGGAAGTGCAGTGGATTAGCAAGGAGGACGTGAGGGCAGCTATGAAGAGGATGAAGAGTGGCAAGGCAGTTGGTCCTGATGACATACCTGTGGAGGCATGGAGATGTTTAGGAGAGATGGCAGTGGGGTTTTTAACTAGATTGTTTAACTCAAACTTGGAAAGGGAGAGGATGCCTGAGGAGTGGAGAAGAAGCATACCGGTACCGATTTTCAAGAACCAGGGCGATGTGCAGAACTGTAGCAACTACAGAGGTATAAAGTTGATCAGCCACAGCATGAAGATTTGGGAAAGAGTAATCGAAGCTAGGTTAAGAGGAGGAGAGGTGACGATTAGCGAGCGGCAGTATGGTTTCATGCCACGAAAGAGCACCACAGATGCGATGTTTGCTTTGAGAATGTTGATGGAGAAGTATAGAGAAGGCCAGAAGGAGCTACATTGTGTCTTTGTAGATTTAGAGAACGCATAAGCCAGGGTGCCGAGAGAGGAGATGTGGTATTGTATGAGGAAGCCGGGAGTTGCCGAGAAGTATGTAGGAGTGGTGCAGGATATGCACGTGGAAGTGTGAGAGTGGCGAGGTGACAGATGGGTTCAAGGTGGAGGTGGGATTACATCAAGGATCGGCTCTGAGCCCCTTCTTGTTTGCAATGGTGATGGACAGGTTGACGGATGAGATCAGGCAGGAGTCTCTATGGACGATGATGTTCGCGGATGACATTGTGATCTGTAGCGAGAGTAGGGTGCAGGTGGAGGAGAGCCTGGAGATGTGGAGGTATGCACTGGAGAGAAGAGGAATGAAAGTCAGTAGGAGCAAGACGGAATACCTGTGTGTGAAAGAGAGGGAAGACAGTGGAATGGTCAGGAGTGGAGGTGACGAAGGCATATGACTTTAAATACTTGGGGTCAACAGTCCAAAGTAACGGGGAGTGCAGGAGAGAGGTGACGAAGAGAGTGCAGGTAGGGCGGAGAAGAGTGTCAGGAGTGATTTGCGACAGAAGGGTGCCAGCAGGAGTTAAAGGGAAGGTTTACAAGATGGTTGTGAGACCAGCTACGTTGTATGGTTTGGAGACAGTGGCACTGACGAAAAGACAGCAGGAGGCGGAGCTGGAGGTGGCAGAGTTGAAGACGCTAAGGTTTTCACTGGGAGTGACGAAGAAGCACAGGATTAGGCACGATTATATTAGAGGGACCGCTCAAGTTGGACGGTTTGGAGACAAAGCAAGAGAGGCAAGATTGAGATGGCTTGGGCATGTGTGGAGAAGGATGCTGAATATGGAGCTGTCAGGGAAGAGGAGAAGAGGAAGGCCAAAGAGGAGGTTTATGGATGTGGTGAGGGAGGACATGCAGGTGGCTGGTGTGATAGAGGAAGATGCAGAAGACAGGAAGAAATGGAAACGAATGATCCGCTGTGCCGACCCCCAACGGGAGCAGCCGAAAGTAGTAGTAGTAGACTTTAGAGGAAAAAACAAATAAACAAACAAACAAACAAACAAACAAACAAAGTGAAACGATATTGTGCACTTTCAAAAGTAACTAAGATAAAATCCAAATGTTCCTCTTCGGCAGTCTGTCAAAACGATGATGACTGTGATGCAGTTTAAGCGGAGCAAGTGCACCTGTGTGTCATCAGGCCCGCATTAGAGTGACAATATCGAAATAATAGTGAAGAAGAAGACAAAAACAAAGTAAAAAAAAAGTATGGGAGAGCATGGTGAGGGCTGGTCTTGGTTTGTGCCTGCCTAGATGTGTCTATCTGAGCAGTTGGCATTGGTCTGACTTACTGTACCCTTACTGTCTTTCAGCCAATGGAGTATATTTTCCGGGATGACTGCACTGATGCCGATCCCGAGGATGGAGTGGTTGGTGGTGGTGTCCGAGATCCCTTGCCCCCTGTCAGAAGTGAACCTCGCTGCCCTTCAGGGATTAATAAATCTCATGACATCGACCTGGTGTGATCAGGAGCTCTATATTCAGACAGTTGATCTTGTGCGAAGACTGTGTTCTTGAAGATGACAGTCCCAGTCCCACATTTTGCAATTTTGCCCCCTCCTTTGGTAGCAAGAAATATTTTTGCTCTTTCTGTCTCTGGCCACTGAGGATGGTAAGATTCATCGATTCACACTGGTGAAGCTAGCCAGCCAGCCAGCCTTTCAGCCAGCCAGTCTGTCAGCCAGCCAGCCAGTCTGTCAGCCAGCCAGCCGCATGCATGTTCAAGATTTTGACTGCACCGTTAAAACAAGTGTGCACCGGGTACAATTTGGGATGAAACTAGTGAAAATGCCTGTTTGTGAAAGGTCTAAGTGTGTGTGTGTGTGTGTGTGTGTGTGTGTGTGTGTGTGTGTGTGTGTGTACACTTATTTGCTAGTGCAGGGGTCCAAAGCAGTCCACAGCTCAGGAGCAGAAAGTGATGGTAATAATGTTCGTTGTTTCAGAGCATTAAAACAAAGTGGATTCGGGCGTTCGTGTTGTCGTGACGCAGATTCAAGCCTGTGGTGCGTCTGCTTTAGTTTGGGGGTAAAAATGACGACTTGACTTGTGAAAGTCTTTCTGTCACACTGATGACGCGCTGCTTGCTGTTCAGTGAAGTGTTCTAGTACAACAATGTGCACACTTGAGTGTTGAACTCCTGTTCACGGTCAGTAGGTGAACTTGACATACACTTAAAAGGGTCCTTTTAAAGGTGCAGCGTTGCGGTCGGCATCACTGATACGTGCCAGCATGAAATGCATATTTGAAATGGGCAGAAGGAGGGAATTAAGTACCCCAATTTAATTCCCCAAAACGTGTTGAAACTGAATTTGTGATGACGGACAAACCCACCGCCCTCTGCTGGCTCCGTCCCTTTGGAAATGTGGGGGACATTCAAGTTTGGCTATGCAAAGTTGACTTTGTTTCCCCTTGTTGTTTTGACTTGACTAAGTAGTAAATTGTGTCGCTAATAACTCGAAATGTATAGCAAACAAATGTCAACAGCTTGGAAACATGTTGTTATTCTTTTCTGCCTTAACATGACACTGGCAAACAGCACATAAAGGAAGCGTGTTAGGTGGTAAACCCTTTAAGACACGTTTATACATCCTATCAACAAAGCCTGCGCCACATTTGATGGCTGTCGCCATAGCTTCCTTACATTCACAGTATTTCACCCAATGTGCAGTGGGAAATGTGACGGCGTGGCGCTAACAAGTGGAAAACAAATCTGCCATCCGTTCCACACGTGTGGTCGAAGCGGACGGTGATGTTAGCGAAAGTAGTAATGAATAAATAAATAGATAAACAAATAAATGTTATGCGTGCGGTACGGACGAAGACTCGGCACTCGGACAGACTTCACTGGTCTTTAATGTAACATTGTCTTATCTTGCAGACGTCCACGTGTACACGGCTACAACTCTCTAGCAACGGAACAACGCTCTTCCTCGAGGCAAGTATACATATAGTATATGTATAGAAGGTTGTGTAGAGAAGGTTGGATGATGTAGGGATAGTGAATCAGCAAGTTCAGTGGATTAGCAAGGAGGAAGTGAGGGCAGCTATGAAGAGGATGAAGAGTGGCAAGGCAGTTGGTCCTGATGACATACCTGTGGAGGCATGGAGATGTTTAGGAGAGATGGCAGTGGGGTTTTTAACTAGATTGTTTAAGTCAATCTTGAAAAGTGAGAGGATGCCTGAGGGGTGGAGAAGAAGCATACCAGTGCCGATTTTCAAGAACCAGGGCGATGTGCAGAACTGTAGCAACTACAGAGGTATAAAGTTGATCAGCCACAGCATGAAGATTTGGGAAAGAGTAATCGAAGCTAGGTTGAGAGGAGGAGAGGTGATGATTAGAGAGCAGCAGTATGGTTTCATGCCACGAAAGAGCACCACAGACGCGATGTGTGCTTTGACAATGTTGATGGAGAAGTATAGAGACTGCCAGAAGGAGTTGCATTGTGTCTTTGTAGATTTAGAGAAAGCATACGACAGGGTGCCAAGAGAGGAGGTGTGGTATTGTATGAGGAAGTCGGGAGTTGCAGAGAAGTATGTAGGAGTGGGACAGGATATGTATGAGGAAAGTGTGACAATGGTGAAGTGTGCAAGGTTGGAATGACAGATGGGTTCAAGGTGGAGGTGGGATTACATCAAGGATCGGCTCTGAGTCCTTTCTTGTTTGCAATGGTGATGGACAGGTTGACGGACGAGATCAGGCAGGAGTCTCCATGGACGATGATGTTCGCGGATGACATTGTGATCTGTAGCGAGAGTAGGGTGCAGGTTGAGGAGAGCCGGGAGAGGTGGAGGTATGCACTGGAGAGAAGAGGAATGAAAGTCAGTAGGAGGAAGACGGAATACCTATGCGTGAATGAGAGGGAGGACAGTGGAATGGACAGGATGCAAGGAGTGGAGGTGACAAAGGCATATGAGTTTAAATACTTGGGGTCAACTGTCCAAAGTAACGGGGAGTACAGGAGAGAGGTGAAGAAGAGAGTGCAGGCAGGCAGGGTGGAGTGGGTGGAGAAGAGCGTCAGGAGTGATTTGCGACATAAGGGTACCAGCAAGCATTAAAGGGAAGGTTAACAGGATGGTTGCGAGACCAGATACGTTATATGGTTTGGAGACAGTGGCACTGACGAAAAGACAGCAGGAGGCAGAGCTGGAGGTGGCAGAGTTGAAGATGCCAAGATTTTCACTGGGCGTGACGAAGAAGGACAGGATTAGGAACGATTATATTAGAGGGACAGCTCAAGTTGGACGGTTTGGAGACAAAGCAAGAGAGGCAAGATTGAGATGGCTTGGACATGTGTGGAGGAGAGATGCTGGGTATATTGGGAGAAGGATGCTGAATAGGAAGCTGCCAGGGAAGAGGAAAAGAGGAAGGCCAAAGAGGAGGTTTATGGACGTGGTGAGGGAGGACATGCAGGTGGCTGGTGTGACAGAGGAAGACACAGAAGACAAGAAGAAATGGAAACGGATGATCCGCTGTGGCGACCCCTAACGGGAGGAGCCGAAAGTAGTAGTATATATATATATATGTGTGTGTGTGTGTATACATATACTATATACATATACACACACACACACACACACACACATATATATATATATGTATATAGCGGCCCCTTACCGATGGGCTCCAACACTGGTAAATGCCTTAATTGTCAAAGGTGGGATACTACACCCCCTTCCCTTTTAAGGTAAGAATACAATCAACAACAGTGTCAACAATCATATAAGTTTCACCAGCTTCATAAAGGATTAGAGTAAAACAGATAAGTAATCTTAAAGCACGTTTTTTTTAAACATGTTAAAGTTCATCAAGTTCAGAGTTCAATCTTCTACACTAAACAGTAGTCTCCTTTGTTTGCCTCTTTTCCCTGATCGTGATTTCCGGCAGCAAATATGCCAGTGTTGTTTGTTTTGAAGCTGGTGAAGGTAGTGTACATTATTTGCAAGATATTTACAAGTTATGTGTAGCTATTTCCATGTCACTTTAATGGACTATGTGAACACTGTAGCCTGTTTTATGTCTGTGGCTGTATAATATGAGTTATATAGCATACAGTAACTGGTCTCATCTTCTGTGTCATTTCACTTTTACAAATGTATTCTTTCATGGGGATGACGACAACATTAAAGAGCATTCAACTTCACTACAGCCTCCGACTTTCTCTTGAAGCCTGTTCGCTATCTGTCAATTTGTATGCATCAAGGATAGGCAACATGGTCCAGAAAGGTCCGGTGTGGTTGCAGGTCTTTGTTCCAACCAATGAGTTATGTAACCAGCAGCATAGAACACCATAGGACTGCCCCCGTTACAGTTACACACCTGAGTCTACAAATCAAGGTCCTTAGCAAAGATTATTGGTTGACTAATAGAATGAGGTGTGTAACTGCTTGGTTGGAACAAAGACCTGTCAGGGTCTGTCGTGTGTCAGTTTCCCGTTATATTTTGATAGTCTTGTCTCTGTGTTCACGTCCTGTTCCCCGTGTGATTACCTGTCCCGGCCCTTATGTGTTTCACCTGTGCCTCGCTATCCCTTCCCTCCTGTGTGTATTTAACCAGTGCTCCCCTGTGTGTCAGTGCCAGATTGTCTTGTCTCCTAGAGCAGCATTCCAGCATTTCATGTTAGAGAGTATCCCCGTGTCTGACTGTTTCGTTCCTGGTTTCCGAGTCTCAGTCTCCTGTTTTGGTACCGTCGCCTGTTTGTTAGTCCGCCTGGTTCTTGAAGCCTTGTGCCTGCCGATTTTGTACCGCTGCCTGTCTGATTGCCTTTCTGGATTTTGACCCTTGGACCGAATTATAGACCCTGAGAACTGGTTACTGTCTGCCTGCCTGCATTTGTGTCGGCCAGTCTCTGTGTTCTTGATAGAACAATCTGGCCAAGATGGACACAGCAGAGCAGGACTCCGTGCTCGCTACCCTCGAAGTGCAGGAGCGTCGGCTCCGACAACAGGAGGAGAAGATTGAACAGGTGCGTCTGGCTGTGGCAGAAGCTTCCCAGCGCAGTGAAGCGGTGTGCGGCACAGTTACCGCTCAAGTCAACTACGTCATCGGACAGCTTCAAGCCATGGGCTCAGCCACTCACCCCTCTCAGTCAGCTGAAACCCCTGCGCCGGCCTCATCGTCAGCTCCGGCACCAGAACCGCCTCTGGCTCCTGCTCCTCCCTCAGAAGTCAGACCCGTCAGGCTCTCCAGTCCGGAAAGATTCTCTGGGGAATCCGATGACTGCCGCCCCTTCCTCTCTCAGTGCGAGCTCCACACACACACAATATGTACACTATATGTATAAAAGTTTTGGGATAACTGACCATTACACCTACGGGAGCTGTAATGACATCTTAGTCTAAATCCATAGAAAGCCATATTCCACGAAGCTCCCGGCGCACAGTTTTTGTGCCGATGTTAATGCCAGGGGAAGTTTGGATCCCTGCAGAGTCAACAGAGCGTTGGCGACTTGAGTTGCTGTTGTCCTTAAAGGCTTGCACTTTTCAATAATAGCACTTACAGTTGGTTGACGGTGGAATATCCAGCAGGGATGAAATGTGACGAGCGGACTCATTGCAAAGATGGCATCCAGTACCACGCTTGAATTGAAAATGTGTACAAGATGATATTGAAAATGAGGAAAGCATTAGGAAGGAAAGGTGATGACATATGAAGCATAAAGAATAAACGGGATGACATTGAGCCCAAAGATATCTTTTGAGCACCTAAGCTAGAGAGGACGATGTTGTGAACAGAGCTACTAGTACAGCAAGTACGCCCCTGGTACAGCAAGTACGCCGCTGGTACAGCAAGTACTGTAAAAGCGATGGATGTGTGTGAAGGAGAGATGCTGGGTATATTGGGAGAACGATGCTGAATAGGAAGCTGCCAGGAAAGAGGAAAAGAGGAAGGCCACAGAGGAGGTTTATGGACGTGGTGAGGGAGGACATGCAGGTGGCTGATGTGACAGAGGAAGACGCAGAAGACAAGAAGAAATGGAAACGGATGATCCGCTGTGGCGACCCCTAACGGGAGGAGCCGAAAGTAGTATATATATATATATATATATATATATATATATATATATATATATATATGTGTGTGTGTGTGTGTGTGTGTGTGTGTGTAATATATCTATACACACACACACACACACACGTATATATATAGCGGCCCCTTACCGATGGGCTCCAACACTGGTAAATGCTTTAATTGTCAAAGGTGGGATACTACACCCCCTTCCCTTTTAAGGTAAGAATATTGTGGCGAACGTAGAAGCAACGACAAAGGTAACTTTGCAGCCCCTTTATTGAACTCACACAGAAACAAGAACTTACAGAAATGTGTTACAATACATCTACTCGAACAACAAAGTTGTTCAGGGTTTCAGTTCCAAGGTTACACAACACAACAGAATGACAACTACAATTACACCACAACACATAGTAATCACATAAACACATAAAACCACATAAAACACTTACAAAACATTTAATAACAACTGACAATCTGCACGCAGTGCCTGATGGGTAAACCAGGACAATTGGCACAATTCTGACGGGGTAGCAACTTCGCTACATTACCCCCTCCAGCGTGTCGCCTGTCCTCAGCCGACAACAAAGTCCCTATAGCGAAGGGGAAGCCGTCTCCGCCGCCGCGGGGTCACGGGTCCCTGTTCCCCACTGTCTGTCCGGTTGGTAGGGCCTGTGGGTGTAGGAGGGACCGTCCCGGATGGGCTAAACTGATCTACAGGTTCTTCAGCCAAGGGGCGGTAAGGTGCCAAACAGTCCCGGTGCAGAACTACCACCCGCCCCCGGACACACAGTTTCACCCGGTACACAACATCTGAAAGCTGCTCCAACACCTCACAGGGCCCCACCCACTGGCTGGCGAGCTTGGGGGAGACTCCTCTCTTCCGGATTGGGTTGAAGACCCACACCTTTGCTCCTGGGGTGAAGGAGCGGCCCTGACAACCAGTGTCATATGCCCGCTTTTTTTTTTGCACCTGCCTGTTCCTGATGCTGCCGAGCAAACACTTGTGCCTCGGCCAGACGTTGTTGGAGGTCCCGCAGGTACTCGAAACCGGGTATCTTGGGAAGGTCAGTACCCGGGGGCGTGCCAAAGGCTAAGTCCACAGGGGTCCGCAGTTCTCTCCCGAACATGAGCGCGGCCGGTGTACACCCGGTACTTTCTTGTACCGCCGACCGGTACGCCCACAGGACCAGGGGTAGATGACAGTCCCAGTCTCGCTGGTGCCGTGAGGTGACAATAGCGAGTTGTGTTGTGAGCGTTCGATTGAACCTCTCCACCAGTCCGTCGCTCTGGGGGTGGAGGGGCGTGGTCCTGGTCTTCTTCACCCCCATGCGTTGACACACCTCAGCGAATACCTGTGCTTCGAAGTTCCGCCCCTGATCGCTGTGTATTTCTTCGGGCGCACCGAACCGACAGAACATCTCACACACCAGCCGCTCGGCTGTAGTGGCAGCGCTCTGGTCTGGGACCGCATACGCCTCAGACCATTTGGTAAAGTAGTCCATGGCCACAAGGACGTACCGGTTTCCGTTGTCTGTGGTGGGAAATGGGCCAAGAAAGTCCACACCGACCCGTTCCATGGGGGGCCCCCACCTGATCTTGTTGTAGAGGGGCATGGGAGCGTCTGGTTGGTCCTTTCTTGGCAGTGCAGGCATCACAACAGTGCACAAAAAGTTCAGTGTAATGCCTGCATCCGGCCCAGTGGAACCGTTGGCGCAGTTTGTTCAGCGTCTTTGCCACCCCATAGTGACCTGCCCCCACCGAGCCGTGGGCTGCCCGTAGCACTCGTTGGCGCCAGTCCTTGGGCACCAGTAACTGCCACACACTTCTTCCCCGGCCCGGCGCTTGCCAGACTCAGTACAACGGTCCATCACGCCGGGCCAAGGTGGCCCACTGGGAAAAGTAGGCCTTGGTCTCCACCGACATGGCAGAGACAGCTTGCCAGTGGGGGTGTGCCTTGGCGTCGACCCACTGTCCCACCCTGGCCAGGGTGGGATCACTATCCTGCGCTGTTTGCCACTCCTGCTTGTCCATTGCCATCAGCCACGCCTCCTCTGGCTCAACCTGCCGCGTGGTGGATACTTGGAGGATTGCTCTGTCTCGCTCCTCTTGGCGCTCACAATGTCTACAATCCTTGCGGGGACGACGGGAGAGGGCATCTGCATTGCTGTGCAGGCGCCCGGCTCGGTGCTGGGTCTCAAAGTCGTAGCTCTGCAGCTCCTCAATCCACGTAGCCACCTGGCCTTCGGGCTCCTTAAAGCTGAGCAGCCAGATCAGGGCCGCATGATCCGTCCGCAGGAGAAAGGTCTGGCCATAGAGATAGGGGCGAAAATGATTGAACGCCGCGACCACCGCCAGGAGCTCGCGTCGTGTAATGCAGTAATTGTGTTCAGGGCAGCTCAAGACACGACTGTAGTAAGCCACCACTCTCTCTCCCCCAGCAACTTCCTGAGACAGGACGGCCCCCAGCCCCACATTGCTGGCGTCTGTGTCCACGATGAAGCGGCACTTAGGATCAGGAAGGGCCAGGATGGGTGCAGTGATCAAGGCGGTGCGGAGCCGGGCAAAGGCGGCTGCACAGTTGTCGTCCCAGTGGAACTCCCGTCCCTTCTCGGTGAGACGGTGTAGGGGACTGGCAACGGAGGAAAAGTTGCGGACAAAACGTCGGTAGTAGGAGACGAGCCCCGTGAAGCTGCGCACCTCGCTGACGTTTCGCGGAACTGGCCATTTCTCGACCGCCTCCACCTTAGTAGGATCAGGGGCCACGCCCTCTGCCCCCACCACATGGCCCAAAAACTTGGTCTCACGTCGAAGGAGGTGGCATTTCTTGGGGTGCAGGCGCAGGCCCGCCCCCCCAATGGCTGGGAAGACCTGACGGAGGTTCTCTAGGGCAAGCTCGAAGTCAGCGGCATGAACCAGAAGGCCATCAAGGTAAACCACGCACCGGTTGCGGGGAATGTGAGCCAGCACCCTCTCCGTTAGTCTCTCGAACGTGGCGGGGTCATTGCAGAGACCAAAGGGCATCACACGAAACTGCCAGAGTCCCTGACCGATGGTGAAGGCCGTCTTGGGTCTGGCTTCTGGTGCCAGCTCCACCTGCCAGTAACCGCTCCGTAGGTCAAGTGAGCTGAACCACTGTGAACCTGCGATGTGGTCCAGAGCGTCGTCAATGCGGGGCAAGGGGTAGGAGTCCTTGCGAGTTGCATTGTTCAGCCGATGAAAGTCCACACAGAACCTCCAGGTGTCATCTTTCTTTTTGACCAGGATGGCAGGGGCGGCCCAAGGGCTATTGGATGGCTCTATCACCCCGGCCGCAGCCATCTCTAGAATCATCCGCTCTGCAGCTTCACGCTTGGCAAGCGCTAACCGGTAGGGTCGCAGTCTAATGGGTGGGGTTGTACCAGTGTCGATTGTGTGCTGCACCAGGTTGGTCTGGGTGCACTCCTCTTCGCGTGCAGCGAAAATCTCAGCGAACTGTTGGAGCAGGTCTTTCAGCTGTTGACTCTGCTGAGGGTCCAGCCCTTCACTGCTCCGCTGATACAGCTTCTGGATGGCGGCAACAGTGTCCGGCGAGGGTGTCTGAGGAACGGTAGCCTCGATGAGGGTCGTCGTCATTGTTGGTGGGCTAGGCAGTGTCGTCATCCCCTCGGTTGGCAGTGGAGATGGGGGCGGCGGCGGCATGGTGACAGGTGGAGTTGGCTGGATGTGGATACGTCCCACCTTCCTCTCTGGACGGCGCCGGAGGGCCAGGGTCTCTGTGCCAAGGTGAATGGCATTACTCGACACATCGATGATGCGAGGGTCTTGTATTTCAGCCAACCAAAACTCGTGGGTGGCTGCAACTTTCCCTGCCCGCACCTGCAGTGCTCTCTTCCCCAGCATGCTGGTTAGTTCCCCAGTCACAGTTCTGATTTTACGGGTGGTGGGCCTCCACTCTGTCTCTGGCAGCACCCCTGGACGCACAATGGAGATGGTGGACCCTGTGTCCACAAGGGCCCAGCAGCGGTGTCCACCAATGGAGCAACAAAGAGAGAGACCGTGTGCGTGGCCCACTCTGCCGATCTGGGAAGAGTTCTTAATGGGGGATATGGTCGGTCGGCTGGGTAGCAGTCTCCCCGCGGTGCCACCCCATTCTAGTTTTCCGACTGGGGAGTGCTACGGCGTCGTGGTGCAGGGGCAGGGCAGTCACGGGCCTTGTGCCTCGCTTCTCCACAGCGGTAGCATGGATCACGAGGCGACCAGGGTCTGAAGGGTGGTTGGCATCGGCCTGGTTGCTTTCGGCGTGGTGACGGACAAGCCTGGCAGACGACCCCTCTTTCGACGTCTCCTTCATCTGCGTGGACCTCAGCCTGACGCACTCGGGGTCTTGGTTGGTTGTGTGGGGCCATCACAGCCTCCACCCACTCTGCCTCTTCCAATGCAGTCTTGAAGGCTGTAGGTGCCGTGATGCGGAGGTGCTCCTTCAACCTCTCTGGGGTGAGCCCCTGGATGAAGGCACTCAGGGCTAACTCGTCACGAGCTGCTGGATCAAAGGTGGGGTAGCCACGATGTGCAAAGAAGTGCACGTCTGCTGCATAGGTTCCCAGGGTCCCGCCCTCTTGGCGGCGCCGGCGGGCCAGTCGGTCTCGCATGCTGTCAGTAGAGACCCGTTGACCAAAGCAGCGGCCAGTGTCTCGTAATCCTGCTGTTCTGACGGCATAAGGTCGAGCAATACCTGCAGCGCATTCCCTTCGAGCGCCAGGGCAACATGGGCATCAGTGTCTTGGGTGCTCCACTGGTTGTGACTTGCTACCAGTTTCACTTGAGCTAGGTATGGCTCCAGGGCTGTGATGCCCGCATACCGTGGGAGCTTGAAGATGCTTGGGGATGGCAGCGTCACACTGGTTACTGTCTGCCTGCCTGCATTTGTGTGGGCCAGTCTCTGTGTTCTTGATAGAACAATCTGGCCAAGATGGACACAGCAGAGCAGGACTCCGTGCTCGCTACCCTCGAAGTGCAGGAGCGTCGGCTCCGACAACAGGAGGAGAAGATTGAACAGGTGCGTCGGGCTGTGGCAGAAGCTTCCCAGCGCAGTGAAGCGGTGTGCGGCACAGTTACCGCTCAGGTCAACTACGTCACCGGACAGCTTCAAGCCATGGGCTCAGCCACTCACCCCTCTCAGTCAGCTGAAACCCCTGTGCCGGCCTCATCGTCAGCTCCGGCACCAGAAGCGCCTCTGGCTCCTGCTCCTCCCTCAGAAAGAAGTCAGACCCGTCTGGCTCTCCAGTCCGGAAAGATTCTCTGAGGAATCTGATGACTGCCGCCCCTTCCTCTCTCAGTGCGAGCTCCACACACACACACACACACGATATGTACACTATATGTACACAAGTTTTGGGATAACTGACCATTAGACCTACGGGAGCTTTTATGACATCTTCATCTAAATCCGTAGAAAGCCGTATTCCACGAAGCTCCCGGCGCACAGTTTTTGTGCCGACGTTAATGCCAGGGGAAGTTTGGATCTCTGCAGTTATTGAGTCAACAGAGCGTTGGCGACTTGAGTCGTTGTTGTCCCCAAAGGCTTGCACTTTTCAATAATAGCACTTACGGTGGAATATCCAGCAGGGATGGAATGTGACGAGCGGACTTATTGCAAAGATGGCATCCAGTACCACGCTTGAATTGAAAATGTGTACAAGATGATATTGAAAATGAGGAAAGCATTAGGAAGGAAACGGGATGACATATGAAGCATAAAGAATAAACGGGATGAAATTGAGCCTAAAGATGTCTTT